>NW_027224366.1:0-250962 GCF_023699985.2 Odocoileus virginianus | reverse complement strand
CAAGGCAACTAAGCCTGTGAACCTCAACCAGGGAGCCCACGTGCCGCAAACTACAGAGTCTGCAGGCCCCAACTAGAGAGAAACCCACATGCTGCAATCAAGATCCAGGATGCCACAACTAAAATTCAGTGCAGCCAAAACTAAATAAATATAAACAAAAAAGAGGAGAAAGCCAGAGAACAATCAGCTGCAATCTCAGGGTATCAGCTATATGAATGAATTATATTCATATAAAGAATTTTTCTGAATTTTTTTCAAATCATGGAAAATCGGTACTAGATAATGTACAGTGTTGCTTAGAACTTCAAGATAAAGCTATTTAAAAGGGAGACAATGTGATAAATAGATACACTGGAATATTATTCAGCCATAAAAATGAAAGATTGCATCATATGCTGCAACATGAATGAAAAGTGAACAGACTGTACTAAGTGAAAATAATTGATTACAGAAGAGCAAATGTTGCATGATTCCACTTATATATGTATGTAGATATGTATACATATGTATACGTACATATGTATATGTGTGTGTGTATGTGTGTGTGTATATAATAGTCAAACCCATGGAAACAAAAAACAGAATGTTAGTTGCCAGAGTCTGGAGGAAGAGAAAATGAAGCTGACTCCAGTAGGCCTCTACCCTTGAGTAACTCATGCAAAGAATGAGATCTAGAAACCTCATTGTGTCCCTAGGGAGCTCATGTAAGAGTATCAACAAATGTTGGTTTCTTTGTTGGTGTTGTGTTTTTTTTTTAAGGTACAGAAGGTTCCAGGAAGAGAGCCAGTTGAAACCAGGTTGGGCCCAACTACAAGACTGGAGGCTGAGCACACAAACCAAAAACTGTCCAAAAGCTACCTTTGCTTCATGTGAATGCTAAAATCTCCTCTGCAGTCAGAGATTAAGACCCATTAACATAACACATGATGTATGAAGAAGTATGTTTCCAAACTGAGCTTCTGTGAAATTATGACCACCTTTATATGCAATGACAAAACTTTCCTGCTAATATTCATCCCCTGCCCTGAAAAAAGGACAAAGCTTTCCTTGTTCAGGAAGCCAGAAAAATGATTCCCTTTACTAGATGCAAATAAACACTTCAATTTGTATGACAATTACTCTTGGAGTTGTCTGTGATTAAACACTCACTGAGAAGTGAACTCCTTTTGGTATGGTAACAGAGAGTCATAGTTCAAAGAGTATAGGCATGTAAGATGAAAAGTTCTAGAGACTTGTTGTTTGACAGTATGATTATAGTTAACAAACTCAGTGCTGCAAGTAAGTATTCACTTAACAATTTTCTAAGATGGTAGATTTCATGTTAGGTGGTTTTTTTTTTTTACTAAAATTTTTTGAAAAGTTTTGAGAATTGGTAGGACATAGATAAAAGAAACATGTATCTTGGGCTTCTGTGCCAGGTTCCAGGGTTCTAAGTCTAAAAAAAAAAAACATTTACTTTAGCTAAACTGGCAGAGGTAATTTGGAAAACAGGTAATTTGGGGGTGGGTATTTCTTTGCCTATATGTGAGTCACAGGTAAAATCTGATTTGCTGACTTTTGTTTCACTTAATACAGGATAAAGAATTTTATTTATTTTTATTTTTTGGTTTATTAGAGTAGTTTTATTGCTGTCAAACAAAGAACTAAAAAACTAGGTATAAAGAACCAAAAGAAAGAAAAGTTCAATCACAAAAGAAAGGAACACATGAGCAATAAGGTGTGGGTTGCTCCTAGATAGAGAAACCCAATCAGTAAAGATGTAAGTTTTCTTCCAGATTAATTATTATAATTCTCCACAATCACGATTCCACTAAGGGTGTGACTCAATTAATTTATTTGAAAAACAAGAAAATAGGACAACTTTACAACTATAGTTCAGTGGATCTTCCCATCAGTTAGGAAAAAAAAAAGAACAAATAAGCTCTGTTTATTGTAGGAAGGAACAAGAATAAACACATACATGAAGAAACATAAAAGAAATCTGGCAATAACTTCATAAATGATAAAATTCTAATTGAAAACTAGTAAAAAGTTATTCAAACAAGTTATACCCTCCCTCTATATTACAAACACACACTCACATGCTCTAGTTTAACTAAAGGTGTAAATTTAAAGTATAGAACCATAAAAATTTAAGAAACATTTAAGAGACTATTTTCATCATCTTGGTGTAGGGAGGGTCTAGGTTAAGAAAAATGCTTTGAACAAACATCATAAGGGAAAGAACAGATATATTTGTTTACATAAAACATGATAATAGAAGCTACTACACAGCAAAAGTCACCATAAATGAAGATTGAAAATTCATTTGACAAGTGAATACATACTTTTCCTCAGTAATCCAAGAACTGCAATTTTAAACAGCTAGTCAAATTGAGAATGATTGAAAGGCCTATTGAGAAGGAAGCTCCAAACACTGGACAGAGATACGTATATTTCTGATGGGCAATTTCATAAAGGACCTTAAATTATAGTGAAGTGAAAGTCACTCAGCCATGTCCAACTCTTTGTGACTCCATGGACTATACAGCCCATGGAATTCTTTAGGCCAAGATACTGGACAAGGTAGCCTTACCCTTCTCCAAGAGATCTTCCCAATCCAGGGACTGAACCCAGGTCTCCTGCATCACAGGCAGATTAAGTGCACCTCAATTTCGACTCGCCAAATTTACTTATAGAAAATTATTAAATGGAAATACTTTGACAAGTACAAAAAGATGACATATGTTTGATCCTTTGAGCATAGTAATAATAACTTGGAAACAACCTGAATGATCAACAGTGGTGGATTATTCATGAAAAAAAAAATAAGCAAAACCATGCAGGAAAATATTTATTATACAGTCATTAAATATTCTGAATTATGACTAAAAGCAATAAACAGATGTTCATAAGACATCAAGTAATATAAAGCGGGTTACTATATTCAGTTTGTGTCTACACTATGGAGTATAATCCCAAAATATTTAAAATAGCAGAATTTGGGACTTCCAAGTTGGTCCAGTGGCTAAGACTCCATGTTCCCAATGCAGGGGGCCTGGGTTCAATTCCTGGTCAGGGAACTAGATCCCAAATACTGTAACTAAGACCCAGTGCAGCCAAATAAATAAATAAATATCAAAAAAATAAACAGTGGAATTTGTAATATAAGCTGAAAATTAGAGTCATTGCAACAAACACTTTATAGGTGATTACACCTGGTGCTGCAAGGTAAATAGTTACCATACATTTGTTACAAAGTCCAATAACAGTGGGAAAAGTTTGAAAATTGAAAAGAGAGCCAAATTTGGCTTAGAGAAGACAGGGTAAGCAGGTGCTGAAATGTTGAAATCTAGTTAAGTAAAACATTTTGTAACTTATGACATAGCAAATATTTATTCAAAATATATAAATCAATACAGTGAGTATTATGCAACAGAAAATAATGAGTGTTGCTATTTTAAAATAGTGTTGATTTTTAGAAAAATCTTAATTGATGAGAACTGCAATAAGATAACCCTAAACGATTAAAATCATATGGCATTACTATTGGCCAGAATTGTAGGCTTGGCCCCTGGAAGTACTCTCAGACAAATATGTGAGGATGAACACATAAATTCAGTTTAATTAAGTGGATGTCCATGATACTAGTTTTATGCTCCATAAGGGTATGAGGAGGTCATTCCCATCCTGTCTAGTTAACAAGTATTCCCTGCTGAAATGCTCTGAAATAGACCATCCATATTTATGCCATGAGAAAAATATTGTTTTCTCACTTTTTCAGGAAAAGATTCAGAAATATTCATTGGTATTTCTGATGTGAAAACAAGGTTCAAAGAAAGTATGATAAGTGAACTTTAAACCCACACTGTGTGCACAACCATGGGTGTACACCAAACGATCAGCATGGCTACACGAAAGCTCGCTCCGCTCCCTCTTCTTCACAGCCTCCCACTTCGAAGGAAGGTCTGGCAATCATGATCCATAGGAACAATGTGGCCACTCCTGAAATGTTTCCAAGGGCGTCACTGGAGAAGACAGCAGTCCGTTAAAATCAGAGTTAGAGATAATAGACTCACCCACCATTGGTTTTTCTCAACTCCTCCACAAGGCAACATGCTTCCTCTTGAACTCGGTCCTCAATGGTCCTCTTCCCCATCCCCAAATTCCGCAGGGTCATGAGGGAGAAGCGCCGGGTCTCCTTCCATCTCTTGCCATTGCTAAAAAGGATTCCTACCAGGAGAAACAGAAACTATTAACAGGAGAGAGGCCCGAGGCAAGGAGGAGTGAGCTTACAGTTGGCTTACAGTTTCTGGTGGATCCAGCTCTGCTGGAGGGCTCTTCAAATCCCTCTTTTCCATCCTCCTCATCCCCATTTTGAATGCAGAGCATGCGCACATGGACACCTACCATGTCCTTTTCTAACTTTTTCATTCACTGGGAGGCGGCCTCTTCCAGAAAACTCCTCTCCTAGATCAATCAGAGCTTCCTTCACTGCTTCATACCCATGCAAGACCACCATGGGCTTCATGCCAAAATACAGAGTGAACACAGGGCCGTAGACTTTTGCGAGCTGGGAATGGAGATGGATGTAATAGTAAAAGAAGTCAATATTTGATAATACATTATGCCTGATGCAGAACATGTTATCATCCTACAATTATGTTTTTCTTCTGCCACATATAGCCTAAATATTTCTGAATTCAATACCTAAACATGATGGTGGTTGTTACAGCTTCTGCTAATGGCTGAACTGCAATGCCAGGCAATGACCAAAGTAATTGGTACACGACAACTAATCCTAATATCAAGACACCTTCAGCAAGTTTATTTGCTCCACTTATAAATAAGGAAACCATAGTCAAGGAATTCCATTTCATGCCAGTGTCCCAGAGTTACTATATATAGAGGATTGAAATTTGAATCTCTCCTTGTTCAACTTCTGATCCTTGAACGATATATGATTCCTCAAAGCCCACCTTTAAACCAAGACCCAGCTGACTGCTTCAGAGTTACATGTAGAGTTCTTCCCATGAGAATTCTCATTCTCCAGTCCTGTGATGAATGCTATGATTATTTTTTGAAGGATAGTTGACTTATAGTACTGTTACAAAACTACAGTACTAGTTTCAAGATTACAGCAAACTGATTCAGTTTTATATACATATATATGTATGTATGTATATATACACATATATGTATGTATATATGTTTGTATATATACATATTGTACAATGTGTATGACGTTTGTATATATGATTCAGTTTTATATATATGTATACATACATGTGTATGTATTCACATATATATGTATAATATATAATACATAAATATAAAACATGTTATTTTTTTCAAATTCTGTTCCATTATAGGCCATTGCAAAATACTGAATATACTACAATTCTATATTTTAAAAAATAAGATCAAATGGTTGTAATGCCCAGCCTTGTTTGAGATCCATTGGTGTCACTAACACAGAAAGAGAGGAAGCATCATAGAGGCAGTGCCAGGACATGCAGTATCTCATGGAAGAACATCATCGTCCATCCTGCAGCATTCACAGGGTACAGCTGGAAGTTTCCTGCAGAATCCAAATGAACGCTGCTGCCGCCAATTGGACCCTGACTGATGACTTCTTTCTTTCACTCACTCACGCTGGTCTTGAACACAGAGCTATTTCCTTCATACCAAGCCCAATGTGCTTCTTCAGAAAAGCTCTGTTTTCATAGAATTGACCATCTGAACAAAATACACAGCTTATATAGTACATGTCTTCTGCAAGGAAATTTTTTTATTGCCAAACACTTCATTACCAATTTACCTTCAGCCCCAAATCACAGCAAATGGCTGTGATATAAAGAAGGGAAGCAATACTCTAGCTTTTGACACCTTATTATTTTGATTGCTCCATTCAAAGAGCTAAATGCTCCTCTACTCACAAAACACATTATTTTGTTTCTGTATGACAATGACAGAGCTAAAAAACCAAAATGGGACATATCAAAGTTTATGTATATATATATAATTTTTTTAGTTTGGCTTAATTTACTAACTGTTTTCAGGACATTGGAGGAGCATAAAGTCTACTTACATTACTTAAGGATTTGCTGATGTTCTTAACATCTAACTGTAGGATGTTTCCAAGAACCGGGAGAGGAGTGGGGCCCGGCGGGAGCTTCCCTTTCCCAGAGCTCTGTTTCCAGAGTGAGAGGAGAAGCAGAGAGCAGAGGCAGAGCACCAGGGCCACAGCCAGATCCATTGACGCCGTCTCTTCTCACTCAGACAGCTGTCAGCATGAAGTCTAAAGATTTCATAATAATCCCTGTTAATTCACCCTTGGCCTCTCCCATATAAACAGGCCAATCAGTTATATCCACTTGGCACTCTATTCTGAGTGGACTTTACCCCACTGATAAAAATCAAAATAAACTGTCCTTTACTCTTGTTTTCTCTGATCCATTGACCGCTCTGGAGATTCTGGTTTAATCATAGTAGATGCTGTTCCAGTTATAATTTTACAAAGTGTTTCCATTATGCAGCCAAGATTGAGAACTACTGAAATAAAAGATCTAATGACAAAAAGGGTTTGAAATTCTGGATTCAAATCAATGACCAGCTGGGAATGTATCACTTTGAGGATAATCACTGTTTATTTAAAGAGAATGCTCTATCTAATGCCAGGTATTTTGTCCTTGAAAGTGAAAGACTTCTAAGTATTTGAATGCATTGTACTAACATTGCACTTGTGGCTGTTTAGTCACTAAGTCGTGTCCAACTCTTTGTGACCCCATGGACTGTAGCCTGCCAGGCTCCTCTGTCCATGGGATTTCCCAGGCAAGAATACTGGAGTGGGTTGCCATTTCCTTTTCCAGGGGATCTTCCTGACCCAGGGATTGAACCTGCATCTCCTGCATTGGCAGGTGGATTCTTTACCATGGAGCCACCACAGAAACCCAACATTACTGTTACCTGTTCATAAGTAGTTAACGATGACATATTTAAGAAAATCAAAATGGAGTAACAGTGGGCAGTCATTGTGGATGTGATTTCAGACACGTTCCTGCATCACTGACTACTTCAATTCTGAACTGTGTCAAACTCAAGTAGTCCACCAGCCATTTGCAAAATGATATATACTGGTAGATATTAAATACAAGTTTATAGATTCAAAACTGCCTGCTTCACAACTATTTAATCACTTTAGACACAACCAACCTTTGCTTAGCAAGCGTCTTTACATCTTTCCATCTCCAATCCTAATTCTTTTCTTTTTCCTTGGCTTAAGACAACACTAATTTATTATCCTACAATTCTAGAGGTCACAAATCTGAAAATTAAGGTGTTGACAGGGCTGCATTCCTCCTGGAGGCTCTCAGGAGAATCCATTTCCTTGTCTTTTCCAGTCTCTAGAGGCCACCTGCATTCCTTAGCTCACACCACATCTTGCATCGCCAAGGTCAGCAGCACAGCATCTTCATGGCTCTTTGATCCCCTTGACCGCCTCCTTCATGGACTCTTACAATTCCACTGGGCATACCAGGTAATCCAGGATGATTTTCTATTCTCAAGATCCTTACTTTTTAAAATTTTTAATTTTTTGTACAATTATTAAAGGTTACTTTCCATTAACAGTTATTACAAAATATTCAATCCTAATTTTTGACACAATTTGTGATTTTTGCCCTTATAAACTTCCTCATTTTGTAGTGTGGAAGGACACAGCTTAAGTACTTCCTGGATATGTGTCTTCTGAGCAACAGTCCTAACAAATCCCAAATAAACACTTGATTTCAACCAGATCTCCATTCTGGAAATTCATGGTTAACAATAACATAATTCAAGCATCCTGAATGACCAAAGACATATAAAATAGTTGTCTAAGTAAATCAACATGACTTTTACCTGGAAATCCCAGGACTACCCCAACAAAGCAAACATGGAAGGTAGAGATGGTAAATTTGTGTTTTTCAAATGAGGGAAAGGGAGATTCTGGGTAAAGAGGACAACCATCCAGTGTCACAAGGCTCATAATAAATAAAATTAGGATTTAAACTGAAATTTTCTGATGCCCATTGTTCACAGCTGTCTCAGGAACAATTTTAGGAAAACACCCCCACAAAACCAAACACCCTAAAATGGTACTCTGAATATGCACCACGTTGACAGTTCACAAAACAACAGGCATCACAGTAAATACATCTCCCTGGACTCCAAAGTGAAAAGGGTCATAGATTCTCAAGTGGAGAAATGTTAATAGCGTACTCTCCCATCCTCATAAACAGAAAGATAAAACTTGCTCAGGCAGTAGAAGGAAGAGCTTTTGTAAGCCTCCCAGTTGCCTCCAAACCCAAATGCTTTGCTGCCCCTTGGAGTCTGACTTTGTCAGAAATAATGAAATAAAGGGGGCTTCTCCTGTAGCTCATCACCAAAGAATCTTCCTACAATGCAGGAGAAGCAGCAGGAGCTCAGGTTTCAGCTCCAGAAATCCCCCTGGAGAGGAAATAGCAACCCACTCCAGGATTTCTTGCCTGGAAAATGCCATGGACAGAAAAACCATAGCTTTGGCTAGATGGACCTTTGTTGGCCAAGTCATGTCTCTGCTTTTTAATATGCTGTCTAGGTTGGTCATAACTTTCCCTCCAAGGAGTAAGCATCTTTTAATTTCATAGCTGCAATCACCATCTGCAGTGATTTTCAGTTCAGTTCAGTTTAGTCGCTCAGTCGTGTCCGACTCTTTGCAACCCCATGAATTGCAGCACGCCAGGCCTCCCTGTCCATCACCAACTCCCAGAGTTTACTCAAGTCATGTCCATTGAGTCGGTGATGCCATCCAGCCATCTCATCCTCTGTCATCCCCTTCTCCTCCTGCCCCCAATCCCTTCTAGCATCAGGGTCTTTTCCAATGAGTCAACTCTTCGCATGAGAGGTGGCCAAAGTATTGGAGTTTCAGCTTCAGCATCAGTCCTTCCAATGAACACCCGGGACTGATCTCCTTTAGGATGGACTGGTTGGATCTCCTTGCAGTCCAAGGGACTCTCAAGAGTCTTCTCCAACACCACAATTCAAAAGCATCAATTTTTCAGCGCTCAGCTTTCTTCACAGTCCAGCTCTCACATCCATACATGACCACTGGAAAAACCATAGCCTTGACTAGACAGACCTTTGTTGGCCAAGTCATGTCTCTGGTTTTTAATATGCTATCTAGGTTGGTCATAACTTTCCTTCCAAGGAGTAAGCAGTGATTTTAGAGCCCCCCAAAATAAAATCAGCCAGTGTTCCCACTGTTTCCCCATCTATTTGCCATGAAGTGATGGGACCAGATGCCATGATCTTAGTTTTCTGAACGTTGAGTGTTGGGGGAGTGTGTAATTTCCTCAGTTCTGTCTCATCACAACAAAAATTTGAAGCAATGGACCAGCATTACAGCCCTTGGACAGACCGTGTCACAGCTCTCAGACAGATCAGTGTTACAGCTCTGTGTTACAGCTCAGTTTTATTTAGAAAATAAAGGAAAATACATCCTTGAGGCATGAGGGCATGATGACCCAAAGAGGTGAAGAAGAGAGAGAGAGAGCGAGCATGTGAGAGAGACCCCCAGCCCTTTGGCTCTTTTTTTTTTTTAATATGTTTTTTTTCTCATCTTTCTAGACCTACCCTGTGTAAACTGGGCTAGCCAGGAGTGCTGTTTGTTCTACCTGAGGTCCTCACTCTGGTCCTTGGACCTTCCTTTGTTCTATTTTCATGGGCTTTTCCCTTCCTTGTCTTTTAGCCACCACCATTCTGGACTCCTTTTTCCTATTCTAACTACCTAACAAAAGGATACTCCTAATAGGCATTTGAATTTTTTCTGCTAGAATTACATTGAAGATATTTGCATCCATCATCATAAGGAATCCTAACTAACCTGTAGTTTTATTTTCTGGGTAGCATTTTTGCCAGACTTGGGAACCACAGAATTTCTGGCCTAAAAAAAAGAAAAGAAAGAAAAAAAATAAAAGAATTTTGAAGTGTTCCCTCCTCTCACATTCTGAAAGACCTTGAAAAGGATTAACATTAATTCTTCTACATTTAAGTATTTAAAACTCACCAATGAAACTAGGTGGTCCTGGGCTTTTCTTTGTCAGGAGGCTATTGATTACTGATTCAATTTCTTTAGTCTTTGTATGTCTTTTCTAACTTTCTTCAATGGCATATAATTGGTCATAATAGTCTCTTATGATCCTTTTATTCTGTGGTAATGTTGTATAGGTTTCTCTTTATGATTTTATTTATTTGAGTATTATTTTTTTCTTAGTCTAGGTAAAGATAGGTCCATTTTTTTTCCTTGTCTAATATAAGCATTGCATGCTGTCTATTTCCCTCTTTGCCTTTTCTTAGCAACAGTTGACATTTGCAGCTACACAGATGTACCTAGAAGTGATCATGCTAAGCGAAGTAAGTCAGAAAGAGAAAGACAAATACTGCATGATATCACTTATATGTGGAATTTAAAATATGACACAAATGAACTTATTTACAAAATAGACTCACAGACATAGAAACCAGACTTGTGGTTGCCAAGGGGGAGAAAGGTAGGAGAGGGATGGATTGGGAGTTTGAGACTAGCAGATGCAAACAATTAAACACAGGATGGATAAACAAGGTCTTACTGTATAGCACAGGGGACTATATTCAATATCCTGTGATAAACCATGATGGAAAAGAATATGAAAAAGAACCTATACATATGCATAACTGAATCACTTTGCTTCACAGCAGAAAGTAACACAATGCTACAAATTCAACTATGTGTTCGTCGTGGTGTAGTCTCTAAGTCATGTCCAACCCTTTGCAACCCTGTGGACTGCAGTCCACCAGGCTCCTCTGTCCATTAGATTTTCCAGGCAAGAATATTGGAGTGGTTGCTATTTCTTCTTCCAAGGGATCTTCTCAATCCAGGTATTGAATGCACATCTCCTGGACTGCAGGTGGTTTCTTTACTGCTGAACCATCAGGGAAGTCATTTCTAGCCATTTACTTTCAGCCTATGAGTGTCCTCAAATCTAAGATTTTATTTTTTCTTTCAGAACTCTGAGGATATGTTCTATTTTCTCTCCTGTCAGTTTCTGCTGTAAAATTTACTAACAGCTTTGTGGGGTCCCTTGTATATAACAAGCTGCTATCTATGGTTGCTTTCACTCTCGTGGTCATTGATTTTTGACAACTTAATTATTGTGTGTCTCAGAATGGATTGCTTTGATGTTTTTAAATCTGAGGTTCTTCATACATCCAGGATTTTTATGTCCACTTCTTTCCCAGATTTGGAAGATTTTCTGACATTGTCACCTTGAATAAGCTTTTTAGTCCTTTCTCCTTCTAGACCCATATTGGTCCATCTCATGGTGTTCCATAAATCTCTTAAGTTTTCTTTTCTTTTTCCTATTCTTTCTTTCAATCCCCTGATTGACTGAATAATCTCCAATGATATATATTTTAGTTCACCAATCACTTCTTATCCTGATTCAGTCTGCTGTGAACCCTCTAATGATGTCTTAGGTTCAATTATTATATTCTTTAATTATCTGACTTCTGTTTGGTTCCTTTAAATTGTCTTTTGTTGAAATTTCTGCATTTCTTTACTGTTCTCCTGAACCCAGTAATGATCTTTGTGGCTGTTATTCTGAATTATATTTTTGTTAAATCATATATCTTCTGCTTCTTCATTTTTCTTGACACTCTGCATTGGTGTTTGTACATTACACCAACAGTCAGTTCTCCCAATCTACAGTAACCAGTCTCATGTAGATGAAGAACCTCACCAACCAGTTCAGTCAAAGATTCTGAAGGTCTCAAACTTGCATGCTAGTGCAGCCTACTTTTCTGTTCTAGCTGTCACCATGTTTCTTCAAGAGTATACTGAGTCCTGTCAATGTTCCAAGACAAGCAAGATAAAGTGAGTTCCTCATTCAAGTCCCCCAAAAAACTGTTATCCTTTGGAATGCCAGATGTACTGGCTTATAATTTGGAGAAACATCATGACCTTTTTGCACATTTTCTTCCATTTTGTACTTGTACTATGCACAAAAGAGGGAGAGTCTGAGAACTGACTCATCAAATTACGCCTTTTATTTTGAACATGCACAGGAGAGGGCTCTATGCTGGTATACACTAACCATCTTGTTATATGTTGTAGTGATTACATAATAATACTCAATATTAGACAAGTATTAGCATATGTGATGGCCAATACAAATATTACAGAATATGAAGAATAGCAAATACATTTCTGCAGTGAAACAGCACAACGAGATGAGAGGTCAGAGAAGGAATTCTCAGGAAAACTGAAGAGAAAGAGGTGAGTGATGCCCTGAAGAGAAACAGTTGAAGCCACATGATCTAAAATTCCTCACACAGGAATGAAGCAGAGCTCGTAAGAAGGTGGCACAGAAACTAATCCACTGGCGACTGGGGTGGTGTCAATGTCCTTTGGGTCAACCACAGATTTCAAGGCAAATTTTTGTAAAATTGTGGTCAGGAATAAAAACAGTTCCATGCGGGCCAGACCCTCTCCCACACAAATCCATTTCTCTGGAAACACAAACACATAGAGTACATATACTCCTTGAACATTGTGTTTCTGGCTGTCAGAAAGAGACTATGCAGTAACCATTTGATGAATGTTTCAGTGAATGGAAGGAAGGCAGAATGGCTGGATAGACAGATTGACAAAGGGTAGACATACATGCTATCCACTTACACCTTATCTTAATGAGTATCCTTCTTTCAACAAACATTTACTGAGTATCAGTACTATACCACATACTTCACTAAGTATTCTCATACTATAGCTGCAGTTTGATATTTTCAAGTTCAATCTTTCTCTAGGAACACACATATATTCATTTTATTTTCTGTTCCTATTTTCTGTTCTGACGGTCCAACATATTTCTTTCCATTCTCCACAGCCTCTGTTCTCTGCTCTAAGTAGATTTACTCTTCATCAACCTTGAAGTTTCAAAGATTTATGACACAGAGTTTCTTTTTTCTAAGATGCACTTTACTTACAGTTTCAGAATGTAGCTCAAAATTTATTTCTGAATTTGAAAGAACTGGGTCACCTCTCCAAGCTCCAGTAATCAAGCCCAACAATGATGATGTATTAAGGGGAAGGAAAGTGTGTGGGCATTGTGATTACTGCCCAGCATCATGGACAAAAAAGCATTTTTACTATTCCTAGCGCAGGATGCCAGTTCCAGCTGATGCCCAAAAGGTATCCTGCTCTCTGAAGTGATGAAGAAAATAAACTTGTGTTACCTGCTGAGAAAGCCATGATGTACTCACTCTTCTTAAAGTTGCCCCCTCATCCAGGAATTGGTCAGGGTCAAATACCTCTGGGTTGGGGAATTCTTTGTCATCATGTAGCACAGAAGTCAATGATGTTAATACCTCTGTGACCTGGAAAGAACAGATGAAGATAAATTGAACTACACAGAAGTCCTGGAACTGGACAAATGTTGCAAACCATTTAGTCCAATTTTATGACTTATGGATGAGGAATCCTAGGCCCAAAGAAGGGCTGTGGCATTTTGAGCAAGACAGTGGCAAACAGAGCAAGGAATAAACAAAAATTAAAGATGAGTGGCAGTGATGTTGCTAAAGTAAACCTCAACAGCAGTTGGAATAGTGAGTACATGGGCCCTAGGGTGAATCCGTTTTACTTATCACCACATTTGGACATGGGTGTCTGTCCCCAACAGCTGCTTCATCACTTCAATTTACACTCTTCTCACATGTGGATAATGGTTTGAAATGGAAATCACTATTGGAACTTGAGGTGTTTGGAGTTATCTGTCCATAGTACTTTTGTAAACAGATATCTGATCTAGTTAAAAATAACTCTTCTGTGAAAGTAATAGGTACCAGAGCAGCTATTAGTGTTTATCATTTTCATGCAGATTGTCTTATTTGAAAGTAAAGGGCAGATAGTCTCAGCTTAGAAACAGAAACAATGATAAAATTAGAAAAATCTTTCTACAACAATTCAGCATATGATCATTAATTCAAGGAAGTTGCATCAATAAATGCTAAAAGTGTAGAGTGAATGGTTGAGAAGTTAGATTTACAAAGACCTGAAGAACTACACCATA
This sequence comes from Odocoileus virginianus, assembly GCF_023699985.2. Classification (NCBI taxonomy): domain Eukaryota; kingdom Metazoa; phylum Chordata; class Mammalia; order Artiodactyla; family Cervidae; genus Odocoileus; species Odocoileus virginianus. The sequence goes on along the minus strand of NW_027224366.1, from coordinate 236,857 downwards.
GACTTTTATTCAGTTCAATTCAGTCACTGAGTCGTGTCCAACTCTTTGCAACCCCATGGACTGCAGCACGCCAGGCCTCCATGTCCATCACCAACTCCTGGTTGAGAAGTTAGATTTACAAAGACCTGAAGAACTACACCATAGACTTTTATTCAGTTCAATTCAGTCACTGAGTCATGTCCAACTCTTTGTGACCTCATGAACTGCAGCACGCCAGGCCTCCCTGTCCATCACCAACTCCCGGAGTTCACCCAAACCCATGTCCACTGAGTCAGTGATGCCATCCAACCATCTCATCCTAGCTGTCATCCCCTTCTCCTCCTGTGCTCAATCTTTCCCAGCATCAGGGTCTTTTCAAATGAGTTAGCTCTTCCCATCAGGTGGCCAAAGTATTGGAGTTTCAGCTTCAACATCAGTCTTACCAATGAAAACTCAGGACTGATCTCCTTTAGGATGGACTGGTTGGATCTCCTTGCATTCCAAGGAGCGCTTTTCTCATGGGCCTGGAGCGCTTTTTTCCGGGGCCTGGAAGCAGAGTGCGCAGGATGTGGGGAAAGCGTGCCTCCTCCAGGGAAGAAGCGGCAGCCAGCCGGCGCGTGTTTGCAAGCGGCCTTTGGACGGCACCGGGGAGGTGTGCCTGCGGGAGAAGGCCAGTTCCACTCAGAAGACTCTCAAGAGTCTTCTCCATGTCCTGGCTATTATAAACAGTGCTGTGATGAGCATTGGGGTGCACGTGTCTCTTTCAGATCTGGTTTCCTCGGTGTGTATGCCCAGAAGTGGGATTCTGGGTCATATGGCAGTTCTATTTCCAGTTTTTTAAGACATCTCCACACTGTTTTCCATAGTGGCTGATCGGGCGGAGAGGGAGGTGGGAGGGGGGATCGGGATGGGGAATACATGTAAAACCATGGCTGATTCTTGTCAATGTATGACAAAAACCACTACAATATTGTAAAGTAATTAGCCTCCAACTAAAAAAAAAAAAAAAAAAAAAAAGAGTCTTCTCCAACACCACAGTTCAAAAGCATCAATTCTTCGGCACTCAGTTTTCTTTATAGTCCAACTCTCACATCCATACATGACCACTGGAAAAACCATAGCCTTGACTAGACGGACTTTTGTTGACAAAATGATGTCTCTGCTTTTCAATATGCTGTCTAGGTTGGCCATAACTTTCCTTCCAAAGAGTAAGCGTCTTTTAATTTCATGGCTGCAATCACCATCTGCAGTGATTTTGGAGCCCCCAAAATAAAGTCAGCCACTGTTTCCCCATTTATTTGCTATGAAGTGATGGGGCCAGATGCCATGATCTTAGTTTTCTGAATGTTGAGCTTTAAGCCAATGTTTCACTCTCCTCTTTCACTTTCATCAAGAGACTCTTTAGTTCTTCTTCACTTTCTGCCATAAGGGTGGTGTCATCTGCATACCTAAGTTATTGATATTTCTCTTGATTCCTGATTGTGCTTCCTCCAGCCCAGCGTTTCTCATGATGTACTCTGCATATAAGTTAAATAAGCAGGGTGACAATATACAGCCTTGACGTACTCCTTTTCCTATTTGTCAACAGTCTGTTGTTCCATGCCCAGTTCTAACTGTTGCTTCCTGACCTGCATACAGGTTTCTCAAGAGGCAGGTCAGGTGGTCTGGTATTCCCATCTCTTTCAGAATTTTCCACAGTTTATTGTGATCCACACAGTCAAAGGCTTTGGCATAGTCAATAAAGCAGAAATAGATGATTTTCCTGGAACTCTCTTGTTTTTTGATGATCCACTGGATGTTGGCAATTTGATCTCTGGTTCCTCTGCCTTTTCTAAAACCAGTTTGAACATCTGGAAGTTCACTGTTCACATATTGCTGAAGCCTGGCTTGGAGAATTTTGAGCATTACTTTACTAGCATGTGAGATGAGTGCAATTGTGCTGTAGTTTGAACATTCTTTGGCATTGCCTTTCTTTGGGATTGGAATGAAAACTGACATTTTCCAGTCCTGTGGCCACTGTGAGTTTTCCAGATTTGCTGGTATATTGAGTGCAGCACTTTCACAGCATCATCTTTCAGGGTTTGAAATAGCTCAATTGGAATTCCATCACCTCCACTAGCTTAATTCATAGTGATGCTTTCTAAGGCCCGCTTGACTTCACATTCCAGGATGTCTGGCTCTAGGTGAGTGATCACATCATCATGATTATCTGGGTCATGAAGATCTATTAATTAAATATAAAAACAAATTAAACTCTCCCAAGGAGAAATCTGGTAGATACTACTTTATTATGTGAAGAACACCACATACCAATAATAGGGTGACATTATGTATCCCTATCTCCCAAATGAATTTCAGTGGAAGACACAAATGCATCTATGTAGCTGTCTAACCAAACAGTAACTGAAATCTAATGTCTAGAAAATAATCGCCTGCTGTAAAACTACTAAATTGAATTCTTCACAAACTTAAATGTTGAAAGAAATACAAAGCAAAGAGAATTGATAACAGGAAACTAAAGAGAAAAGGAAACCAAATTATATGCTTGTCCTTAGGCTACACACTAAATTGCAAAGAAAAAAAAAATGCTGTAAAGTATATTTTAGGCAAATCATTTTTGAATTGAATCTTTACATATAGGCTATACATTAGATAATATGATTGCATTCATGGTAACTCTTGAGTGTAAATATTATTGTTCTATTTATAAAAATTATTGTTAATGAGACATACACACTAAAGTAGTGAGGTGTTAATGGTTAGATGGATAGATAGATAAACTGATATAAATGGAAGAAATTTTTACATACTGAGGTATGGGGAAGTCATTCTGGCTTATACTTCATTTAACTTGAATTTTACTTGAAGGAAAACAGCTTCTTTGTGGCCTATAAAATATACATTGTCCATCTGTTTAATCATTTTTTAAAAGGGTTGACTGACCAGAAATAAAGAATATTAAAAATACAGATGAAATGTTCTTGGGACATCAAAGCTGAAAAGACTCCCTTCCCAGGCATCAAGGCCATACTTACTTTGTAAACATGCTGATCTTTGGGGAAAAAAATGAAAACTTGAAGGAATGCTTTCCTGACTTGCTTGATGTACTTTGCTCTGACAAGATATAAAACTGTGCTAAAAACCATGCTTCTCCACAGCAGCTCTTCAGAGTGATCTGAGAGGCTGTCTCACAGGCTTACACCTAAATTTGGCTCAAATAAAACTCTCTTCTATTCCTAATATGGCTCATGATTTCACTGAGTTAGACATGATTGTGATCCATGTGGTCAGTTTGGTTAGTTTTTGGTGATTGTGGTTTCCATTCTATCTGCCCTTTGAGGGATGAGGATAAGAAGCTTGTGGAAGTTTCCTGATGGGAGGGATACCAGAGACTCCAGGACAATCAGGCAAGTCTGGCTTAGTCTCTTGTGGGGTCACTGCTCCTTTCTCCTGGGTCCTGGTGTGCACAAGGTTTTGTTTGTGCCCTCTGAGCATCTCTGGTGGGTCTGAGATTTGATTTTAAACACAGTTGCACCCCTCCTACCATCTTGTTGGGGCTTCTTCTTTGCCCTTGGATGCAGGGTATCTTTTTTTTGGTGGGATCCAACATTCTCTGGTTGATGGTTGTTTATGGGACTGAAAAAGGTCAGTTTTCATTCCAATCCCAAAGAAGGGTAATGCCAAAGAATGTTCAAACTATGGCACAATTGCACTCATTTCACATGCTAGCAAAGTAATGCTCAAAATTCAACAAGCCAGGCTTCAACAGAACATGAACCAAGAACTTCCAAATGTTCAAGCTGGATTTAGAAAAGGCAGAAGGAACTAGAGAACAAATTGCTAACATCTGTTGGATCATAGAAAAAGCAAGAGAATTAGAGAAAAATATCTTTTTCTGCTTCATTGACTATCCTAAAAGCCTTTGACTGTGTGGATCACAATAAACTGTGGAAAATTTTTAAAGAGATGGGAATACCAGACCACCTTACCTGCCTCCTGAGAAATCTGTATGCAGGTCAAGAAGCAACAGTTAAAACCAGACATGGAACAATGGACTGGTTCCAAATTGGGAAAAGAGTATGCCAAGGCCGTATACTGTCACCCTGCTTATTTAACTTATTTGCAAAGTACATCATGTGAAATGCCCAGCTAGATGGAAGCCCAAGCTGGAGTCAAGATCACCAGGAGAAATATCAATAACCTCAGATATTCAGATGACACCACACTTATGGCAGAAAGCAAAGAGGAACTAAAGAGCTTCTTGATGAAAGTGAAAAGAGGAGAGTGAAAAAGTTGGCTTAAAACCCAACATTCAGAAAACTAAGATCATGGCATCCAGTTCCATCACTTCATGGCAAATAGATGGGGAAACAGTGACAGACTTTATTTTGGGGGCTCCAAAAATCACTGCAGATGGTAACTGCAGCCATGAAATGAAAAGACAGCTGCTCCTTGGAAGAAAAATTATGACCAACCTAGATAGCATATTAAAAAGCAGAGACATGGCTTGGCCAACAAAAGTCTGTCTAGTTAAAGCTGCGGTTTTTCCAGTAGTCATGTATGGATGTGAGAGTTAGACTATGAAGAAAGTTGAGTGCCAAAGAATTGATGCTTTTGAGCTGTGGTGTTGGAGAAGCCTCTTGAGAGTCCCTTGATTGCAAGGAGATTCAATAAATCCATCCTAAAGGAAATCAGTCCTGATCATTCATTGGAAGGACTGATGTTGAAGCTGAAACTCCAATACTTTGGCCATCTGATGTGAAGAACTGAGTCATTTGAAAAGACCCTGATGCTGGGAAAGATTGAAGGCAGGAGGAGAAGGGGAATGACAGAGGATGAGATAGTTGGATGGCATGGTCAACTCAAAGGAAATCAATCAGAGTAAACTCCAGGAGTTGGTGATGTACAGGGAGGCCTGGCGTGCTGCAGTCTATGGGGTTGCAAAGAGTTGGACACGACTGAGCAACTGAACTGAACTGAATGCTGTTTTAGGATTGAGGCAATGATATGACAGAGAATAGACAATAAGCAGGAAGTTTTAAATGGAGTAGAAGGGATAGTTAACATGCAAAAAAGCATATTTTGTAAACATGTCCCTAGACTAGCAATAATTTTTATGATACATTTATAATCTCCAGGGCCCCAGTGACATGTCTATTATTATATAATAAACACAATTAAGACAGATTAAACTCACTGAATGTGTTCCCTTGTTAAGTAAAAAGTCATTTACATCAGTGACATTGGCTTCACACATGCTTTTGACTTCTCAATTCAAAATTACTCCAAAGTCATTAAGAAAAGCAGTGTTTTAGTAAAACAATATTATTAGTGTTTCCATTTCTTGGATCTGATTTGGAGATACAGAGGTTACATGTACACAGCCTACCATTAGTACACAAAAAAAATTAAAGAAAACCTAAATAAACAAATAACTTTCCTTGTCACATGTCTAGACACTCAATACTGTGAGGATGACATTGCTAGAGTAACGTCACACAAAAGACAGAGAGGAAGTTCTAGGAATCAGTCCCTCTGCTGAACAACTACTGGCTGTTCACAAAGGGTCTGTGCAATTATTTTTGCACCCTCGAGATTAAACTCTTGCAGCATTCAGGGGTAGGCTTAGATAAGTGTGTCTGGTACATAAATCATACCAATGTTTTTAAGTCAGTCTCCCAGGCAATACAAATAAAAGCAAAAATAAACAAATAGGACCTTACTCGTTTTTGCACAGAAAAGGAAACCATAAGGAAAATGAGAAGGCAACATACAGAAAGGGAGAAAAACATTTGCAAATTATGTGATCAGCCAGTGCTTAATTTCCAAAATATACAAAGAACTCATCCAACTCAACAACACAAAAACAAAAAATCCAATTGAACAATTGGCAGACGACCTAACCAGACATTTCTCCACAGGAGACATACAGATGGTCAAACCAACAATCTAAATTCTGTACCCTTCAAAATTTCCTTAAAAAGTGAAGGAGAAGTGAAGATTTTCTGAGCAAAGAAAATTGAGGGAATTTGTTGCCAGTTGAACTGCCTTGTAAAGAATGTTTTAAAAATCTTCAGAGAGAAAGAAAATCACATAGGTCAGAAACACATCGACATAAAGAAATGATTATAAAGAAGGAATGAGTGACAGTAAAATAAAAAGTTTTACATTACTTTATTGCTCTAACAGATAAAAATTTACAGAAAATAATAACAGTGCATTTGGTTATGTAATGGTTATGAACATATATATAAATATACATAAGCTTATAAATAAGTGGAATGAACCACAACAATGATATGAAGGATGGAAAGGAAGAAGTATAGTTGTTTTTTATAAGAGACATTAACTGTAAAGTGTAATGTGTTATTTGCAAGTGCATCAGAGCATTAGAATATGTGAGGCAAAACTGACAGAACTTTAAGAAATAGAAAAAAAATGAATAAAATAATTAAAATAAATTTAACTAAGGAGGTTAAACATCCGTACACTGAAACTACAAAACATTGATGAAAGAAAACAAAGAGGACCAATTAATGAAAGATATCCCATGTATATGAATAAGAAGAATTAATATTTTTTAAATGCCTATAATACCAAAAGCAACCTACAGATTCACCAGAATCTGTATGAAAATAGAACTTTTCACAGAAACAGAAAAAAATTTAAATTCATATGTAAGGATTTCCCTGGTGGTCCAGTAGTTAAGAAACTTCCTGCCAATGCAGTGGACATGGATTCAGTCTCTGGTCCAGGAAGATCCCACATGCTGTGAGGCAACTAAGCCCATGTGCCACAACTACTGAGCCCAGGCACCTTAGAGCCTATGCTCTGCAACAAAAGAAGCCACCACAATGAGAAGTCCATGTACCATAGCTACAGAATAGCTCCCACATGCTGCAACTAAAGAAAGCCTGTGCAGGAATGAAGACCCAGTGCAGTCAAAAGTCAATAATTAAAAAAAAAATTTAAATTCATATGGACTGGACCCACTCCAGTATTCTTGCCTGGAGAATCCAATGGACAGAGGAGCCTGGTGGGCTACAGTCCATAGAGTCACAAAGAGCTGGACACAACAAAAGAGATTGAGAATGCACGCGAACACACATTAAATACATAAAAAATTTTCAAGCTTTCAGTTCCGTTCAGTCGCTCAGTCATGTCCAATTCTTTGCGATACCATGGACTACAGCACGACAGGCTTCCCCGTCCATCACCAACTCGCAGAGCTTGCTCAAACTCATATTCATCGAGTCGGTGATGCATCCAACCATCTCATCGTCTGTCATCCCCTTCTCCTTCTGCCTACAATCTTTCCCAGTATTAGGGTCTCTTTTCAAATGACCCTGTTCTTCGCATCAGGTGGCCAAAGTATTAGAGTTTCACCTTCAGCATCAGTCCTTTCAATGAAACTTCAAGACTGATTTCCTTTAGGATGGACTGGTTGGATCTCCTTACAGTCCTAGGGGCTATCAAAAATCTTTTCCAACACCACAGTTCAATACCAAAGTATCAATTCTTAGGCGCTCAGCATTCCTTGTAGTCCAACTCTCACATCCATACATGACTACTGGAAAAACCATAGCTTTGACTAGATGGACCTTTGTTGGCAAAGTAATGTCTCTGCTTTTAATATGCTGTCTAAGTTGGTCATAGCTTTTCTCCCAAGGAGCAAGTGTCTTTTAATTTCATGGCTGCAGTCACCATCTGCAGTGATTTTGGAGCCCCCCAAAATAAAGTCTGTCACTCTTTCCATTGTTTCCCCATCTATTTGCCATGAAGTGATGAAACCAGATGTCATGATCTTAGTTTTCTGAATGCTGAGTTTTAAGCCAGCTTTTTTATTCTCCTCTTTCACTTTCATCAAGAGGTTCTTCAGTTCTTCTTCACTTTCTCCCATAAGGGTGGTGTCATCTGTGTATTTGAGGTTATTGATATTTCACCCAGAAATCTAGATTCCAGTTTGTACTTCACCCAGTCTGGCATTTCACATGATATACTCTGCATATACTCTGCGTATTCCACGCTTTCAGTTCAGTTCAGTTCAGTTACTCAGTTGTGTTCGACACTTTGTGACCTCGTGAATCACAGCACGCCAGGCCTCCCTGTCCATCACCAACTCCCGGAGATTACTCAAACTCATGTCTATCGAGTCGGTGATGCCATCCAGCCATCTCATCCTCTGTCGTCCCCTTCTCCTCCTGCCCCCAATCCCTCCCAGCATTAGGGTCTTTTCCAATGAGTCAACTCTTCGCATGAGGTGGCCAAAATATTGGAGTTTCAGCTTCAACATCAGTCCTTCCAATGAACACCCAGGACTGATCTACCTTTAGGATGGACTGGTTGGATCTCCTTGCAGTCCAAGGGACTCTCAAGAGTCTTTTCCAACACCACAGTTCAAAAGCATCAATTTTTCGGTGCTCAGCTTTCTTCACAGTCCAACTCTCACATCCATACATGACCACTGGAAAAACCATAGCCTTGACTAGATGGACCTTTGTTGACAAAGTCATGTCTCTGCTTTTTAATATGCTATCTAGGTTAGCCATAACTTTCCTTCCAAGGAGTAAGCGTCTTTTAATTTCATGGCTACAATCACTGTCTGCAGTGATTTTGGAGCCCCAAAAAACAAAGTCTGATACTGCTTCCACTGTTTCCCCCCCTATTTCCCATGAAGTGATGGGACCAGATGCCATGATCTTAGTTTTCTGAATGATGAGCTTTAAGGCAACTTTTTCATTCTCCTCTTTCACTTTCATCAAGAGGCTTTAAAGTTCCTCTTCACTTTCTGCAATTCCAAGCTTTACTGAGGTTTAATTGACAGGTAAAAAATTATTTAATTGAAATAGAAGAACTCTCCAGACCAATTGGGATTCCCTGGTGGCTCAGCTGGTAAAGAATCCGCCTGCAATGCAGGAGACCCCAGTTCAATTCCTGGGTCAGGAAGATCCACTGGAGAAGGGATAGGCTACCCACTCCAGTATTCTTGGGCTTCCTTGGTGGCTCAGCTGGTAAAGAATCTGTCTGAACTAAGGAAGACCTGGGTTCGATCCTTGGACTGGGAAGATTCCCCAGAGAAGGGAACAGCTCCCCACTCCAGTGTTCTGACCTGAAGAAGTTCATGGACATATAGTCCATTGGGTAGCAGAGTTGGATATGACTGAGTGACCTTCACTTCATTTCACTTCCAGACCAATTAGGCAAGAAAAATAGATAAAAGACATTCAATTTGGATAGGAAGAAGTAATACTATGACTATTTGCAAATAATTTAGTATACATATAGAACCCACACAAAAAATTACTAGAGATAATAAATGAATTCAACACAATTCCAGAGTATAAGATCAATGCAAAAATCAATGTTTCATTCTTTATTTCTTCTCTGCCCTTGTGATTTGATGACTATCTTTAGCATTATGCTTGTATTCCTTTCACTTTTTTGTGTGTTTGTACCTATTGTAGAATTTGGTGTGGTTACCATGAGTTCTATATACAGAGATTTTTGATGTGCAGTTACCATGAGGGGTGTGTGTGTGTGTGTATGTGTGTATGGGCTTCCCAGGTGGCTCAGTGGTTAAGAATCTGCCTGCCAATGCAGGAGACACAGATTTGATCCCTGGGTCAGGAAGATTCCCTGGAGGAGGAAATGGCAACCTGCTCCAGTATTCTTGCCTGGAAAATTCCATGGGCAGAGGAGCCTGGCAGACTATAGTCCATGGGGTTGTAAAGAATTGAACACAACTGAATGACTAAGTGTGTGTGCATGTGCACACACACACACACACCTCAAATGACACAATCAAAAATGTAAAAAAAACTAACGGGATGGGAAAAAATATTTGTATTTCATGTATTTTATATATATAATGTATGGGTTTAATGCCCAAACTATATAAACAACTTTTACGTTCAACAACAAAAACAAGCTCCCCAATTTAAAAGGGGCAAAGGGACTTGAATGACATTTCTCCAAAGAAAATATAAAAATGGTGGACATACTATACTAAAATCACATAGAAATATGTTCAACATTATTAGTCATTAAAGAAATGGAAATCAAAGCCATGACAAAATACCACTTCACATTAACTAGGCTAGCTTTAATAATTACAAAAATTAGAAAATACACATTGACAACTATGGGGGTAAATAGAACCTGTGTACATTGCTCATGGGAACATGACTGCTGTAGTCTCTGTGGAAAAGGTTGGCAGCTCCTCAAAAGTGAGACATAAAATTACCACATATCCCATTAATTCTACTCATAGAAATATAACCCACAAAAATGAAAAAAATGTCCATTAAAGAACTTGTACACAAATGTTTACAGTGAAACTATTCATAAGATTCAAAGATAGAAACAACACAGATGTCTACCAATAGATGAATGTATAAAAAATTACAATAAGTGAAAACATGGAATATTATTCAACTGTAAAAGAAAGGAACAAAGCACATGTGCATGCAACTTAGATGAACCTCCTAAACACTATACTAGATCAAAGAGCTAGAAACAAAAGGGGCAATGCTGTGAGACCTTTCATATGATATATACATAATAGGCAAATTCATAGAGATATAAAGCAGATAACAGGTTAACACATGACGTGTTAGTGATCATTAATGGGAGGGTATATTTCTTCAGAGTGATAGAAAAGTTTTGAAATTAGAGAGATCAAGTAATCACGAAATAGTGTGAATGCACTAAGTGCCATAAACTTGTACACTTTGAAGGGCCAGTCCAGGTTCGATGCATGAGACAGGGTGCTCGCACTGGGATGACCCAGAGGGATGGGATGGGGAAGGAGGTGGGAGGGGGGTTCAGGATGGGGAACACATGTACACCCATGGAGGATTCAAGTCAATGTATGGCAAAACCAATACAATATTGTAAAGTAAAATAAATAAATTTTTAAAGAAATTTAAATTAAAAAGATAGTGAAGGATCAGTCTCTTAAGGATCAATCTCCGACCTTCAGCATAACATCTTAACTAGGGAAATTGTTTCTATTACATATTTCCATAGAATCATAAACATCTATTCTCACAGCACCCCACATATATTTACTAAATAGTTTCACTGTCTTTAGATTCTGACATCCATGATGGCAGGGAGTGTATCTGTCAGACTCACCTTTGTATCTCTAGTTCCTAGCACAGTACTTGTTGAATACATAAATAGATGAACAAACTTCACAATGTAGGCATCAAGGATTTATTAAAGCAAGGATTTTTAAAGAAAATAAATAACTATATGTAAAATCAATTATAAATCATTATATATTTATATAAATATTACAGTGGGTTGCCTCCAAAAAGATATGTCTAAGTCCTAACCCTCCAGTACCAGTGAATGTGACCTTACTTGGAAATAGAGCATTTGCAGATGTACTTAAATTAAGGATGTCAAGGTGAGATCATATTAGATGTAGAATGGGCCCTAACTTCAAGAACAGTTTCCCTTATGAGAGAAAGGAGAAGGAAATTTGAGACATAGACACAAAAGGGAGAAGGCTATATGTAGATGGAGGCAGAAATTGTAGTTAAGCTGCCACTAACCAAGGAATGTCTGGAGTCACCATAGGCTGGACAAAGTAAGGGATTATTCACTCCTGAAACATTTAGAGGAAGCCCGACCCTGCAAACACGTTGATTTTGGTCTGGCCTCTAGAAATGTAAAAAAACAAATTTCTGTTGTTTAAATAAATAAATAAATAAATAAATAAATTAAATTAAATGGATAAGTGTATGGTATGTGACTTTCACCTTATTTTTTTTAAATGACATTACTCCACAAACTGATCTACAGATTTCCTGAGATCCCTACCAAAATCACTACTGTCTTCCTGGCAAAAATGGATGAGTTTACCCTATAATTAATCTGAAAATTCAGAGCTCTGAGAATAGCCAAAATACTCTTAAAAATTAAGTTAGAGTACTCACACCTCTCAATTTCAAAACTAACTATAATACAAAGCTAGTAACTAAGATGAACAGATAATGTGTTATGGTGTAAGGTTTACATATAGACTATTAGGAAAGATTTGAGGTTACACAAATAAACCCTTCCACTGACTGAATAAAATGACTTTTGACAAGGGTGCCATAATGGTTTGTGTGGGGAAAACAGTCTTTTCAATTAATGGTGCAGGGTTCAGAGCCTCAGATACCAACCTTGAGCTCCATGTCTATGACAATTGGTTTTACTTTACACTCAATTAAGGCTTCTTTCTTTCATTCACCTACTCTTTCCCATCACACACATTTGCACCTCTCATACACTATTCACCCATCTGAAATTCCTTTTCTTTTCCTTCATGCAAACATATTGAATTTATTTTCAACCACCTGATATGCAGAAGTCTGGCTAGATTAAGTCATTCTTTTCCATTCCCTCATACTGTGTGTGCAGCGATCATGCTCATCTTCATATTATACTACTATATTTGTATACCTTGTTTGAAATTGTTTATTTTTCACCTGAGGTGTCATTCTGACTGTTCTTAGGTAGACTGCTGCTGCTGCTAAGTCACTTCAGTCATGTCCGACTCTGTGCGACCCCATAGACGGCAGCCCACCAGGCTCCCCCGTCCCTGGGATTCTCCAGGCAAGAATACTGGAGTGGGTTGCCATTTCCTTCTCCAATGCATGAAAGTGAAAAGTGAAAGTGAAGTCTCTCAGTTGTGTCCAACTCTTAGCGACCCCATGGACTGCAGCCCACCAGGCTCCTCCGTCCATGGGATTTTCCAGGCAAGAGTACTGGAATGGGGTGCCATTGCCTTCTGCAGACTACTAGTACTCAAAAAGCAAGATCAATTTTCCCACTTGTTTAAAAGTTAAATATTGTATCTTTCATAATGCTAAGTGCACACAGTATATGCACAGAACAGGTACTTAAAATTCTTGTTGACATTACTTACTTGACCACTGAAACATTCCTAGTAAATTCAAAACTATTCAATGAATCACAAAATGCATAAGCAAAGAACTGAGCTGTCATTAACATTTTACCTGCTCCATTTTGATCAGAAAACAATCAATAAAGTCTTGAGGATTGTTAATGTCCAGGGATGCTTGGTGTTTCCCTGTTTGCTTCAAAAAATGATTTTGTGAATGAGCTGCATTTTTAAGTACTCTGTTATGACTCCCTGGGAAATAATCAAGGAGAGCAGGGAAAGTATTGCAGATCTATAAGAGAAAGTAGTAGTTTCTTAAATAAAAAACACTTAGTGAAGGTTTACTTAATATGCCAAGCCCTGGTGAGAAAATGTGGTATAAATATTAATATAATATGGTCTCTGTATTGAGAGAAATTTTCACTTCACAAATATATAATTTTCTTTGTTGACAGATGTATTTGAGAGAGAAAATTATGACCATGGATCAATATGATAATTCATTCCTATATCTGTGGCTCAGATGATAAGGAGTCTGCTTGCAATGCAGGAGACCTGGGTTTGATCTCTGGGTCGGGAAGATCCCCTGGAGTAGGGCATGGCAATCCACTCCAGTATTCTTGCCTGGAGAATCCAGTGGACAAAGGAGCAACCCTATGGGCTGCTCTCCATAGGGTTGCACAGAGTCGGACACGACTGAAGCGGCTTAACATGCATGCTTGCATACAACAAAGGAGAATAGTTAGGGACATCAAACTATTTTTTGTTGAATGAACAGCTGAAAGAATCATATGTAGAATCAGCAGAGGTGAAGCTAATGTTGGGGCCAGTGTGAGGAAAGCAGGAGAGACTCCATCTTGAAGCCTGTCATCCATCTTAAAGACAGGATGTGAACTGGGCCTGAACCCTGCCCAAGAGTGAGGAAACCATTGCTAGTGAAAACCAGGTCTCCTGGAGACTTCCCTCCCTACAGATGACAAACAGAGATTGTAGTTGAGGTCAGGCTGCCCCTGTTAGATTAACCATGGAGACATCCCCCCTTGATGTATAATCATTGTCCCCCCCCCCACCCCCTTTAACCTTAATTGTTTGTTCTCCTAGCACCTACTTGTTGTAAAACTCAATCATATACAACAAAGAGGTTGCTAACATGTAACCAGTCACGTAGTGGGGGGTATAAAACTGGGCCTCTCAGAAACATCAGGGTCCTTGTTGGGAACTGATTCCCCTTGGACCCGCTGGCATAATAAATTATACTCATGTCTTGAGTGTCCTCCTAGGTGTGTTTTCCAACTCCAGATTCCACAACATTTCTGGTGCGTTGGCTGGGAAGCCTTCAGAGTGACAGGCGACTTGATCCTCTGCCTCCAACTTGCTGGGAAGAGAGTCTCCAGGAGGGGAAGGCACCTCGGCTCTCGTTTTAGCAACTCATCAATACTTTGAATGAAATCTAAAATGAAACAGTTTCATTATCACTTATCTTCAGCCAAAAATCATAGCAAATGGCCATGAAACAACGTAGGATTTGCCTTATTTCAAGCAGCAACAGTCCTGAATTTTGCCACCTCACCTTTTTTTTTTATTAATTTTTATTGAAGTATAGCTGCTTTATAATGCTGTGTTAGTTTCTGCTGTACAGCAAAGCAAATCAGTTATACATAAACATACATCCACTTTATTATTTTTGATTTCACTTTATAATGATGTAAAGATTTTTGTTCATGACAAATGTATTACTCTGTTCTAGTTCAGACAATAACAGACCTAAAAAAAAGCAAGAGAAAGTTCAAAATCGAAATTTGATGTATGATGCAGGTAACCTAAAGCAGGTGGTCTATGACAACCTAGAGGAGTGGGATGGGAAGGGAAGTGGAAGGGAGTTTCAGGAGAGAGGGCACATATATATGACTATGGCTGGTTCATGTCAATGTATGGCAAAAACCATGACAATTTTGTAAAGTAATTATCCTCCAATTAAAAATAAAATAAAATTTAAAAAAATCCACAGGGAGTGTTTGTTGTAACATGCTCTGTTTTAATACTTTGCTTCCAGGAAGATATTTTATTTACAAGTAAGGATTAATTTCCTTATTCTTTGCAAGCCAAGGAGGAACATAAAACATACTTATTTTGCTTAGGTATTTGCTGATGTCCTTAACATCTAACTGTAGGATGTTTCCAAGAATTGGGAGAGGAGTGGGGCCTGGCGGAAGCTTCCCTTTCCCAGAGCTCTGTTTCCAGATGAGAGGAGAAGCAGACAGGAGAAACAGAGCACCAGGGCCACAGCCAGATCCATTGACGCTTTTTCCTATAAATATAGTCAGCTTGAGCTAGCAGTCCAAGCTTTTATAATACTCTCTGTATATCTACTTCTTACTGTTTCATTTGGGCTTCTCAGGTGGCTCAGTGGTAAAGAACCTGCCTGCCAAATGCAGGAGACATAAGAGACCCAGGTTCCATCCCTGGGTCGGGAAGATCCCCTAGAGGAGGGCATGGCAGCCCGCTCTAGTATTCTTGCCTGGAGAACACTGTGGACAGAGGGACCTGGCAGGCTACAGTCCATCGTGTTGCTAAGAGTCTGACAAGACTAAAATGACTTAGCACTCTTTCATTTGCAAAGTGACCAATCGCCTAAGTTCAATTCAGTTGCTCAGTCATGTCCAACTCTTTGTGACCCCATGGATTGCAACACATCAGTCCTCGCTGTCCATCACCAACTCCTGGAGTTTACTCAAACTCATATACATTGGGGCTGTGATGCCATCCAACCAACTCATCCTCTGTCATCCCCTTCTCCTCCCTCCTTCAATCTTTCCCAGCATCAGGGTCTTTGCAAATGAGTCAGTTCTTTGCATCAGGTAGCCAAATTATTGGAGTTTCAGCTTCAGCATCAGTCCTTCCAATGAATGCTCAGGACTGATCTCCTTTAGGGTGGACTGGTTGGATCTCCTTGCTGTTCAGGAGACCTTCAAGAGTCTTCTCCAACACCACAGTTCAAAGCATCAATTCTTCAGTGCTTAGTTTTCTTTATAGTCCAACTCTCACATCCATACATGACTACTGGAAAAACCATAGCTTTGACTAGATGGACCTTTGTTGATAAAGTAATGCCTCTGCTTTTTAATATGCTGTCTAAGTTGGTCATAAAAGAGGAAGGGTCATTTAATTTCATGGCTTCAGTCACCACCTGCAGTGATTTTGGGGCCCCCAAAATCAAGTCAGCCACTGTTTCCCCATCTATTTGCCATGAAGTGATGGGACCGGATGCCATAATCTTAGATATCTGAATGTTGAGTTTTAAGCCAACTTTTTCACTCTCCTTTTTCACCTTCATCAAGAGGCTCTTTAGTTCTTCACTTTCTGCCATAAGGGTGGTGTCATCTGCATATCTGAGGTTATTAATATTTCTCCCAGCAATCTTGATTCCAGCATTGTGCTTCATCCAGTCCAGCATTTCTCATGATGTACTCTGCATATAAGTTAAATAAGCAGGGTGACAGTATACAGCTTTGATGTACTCCTTTCCCTATTTGGAACCAGTCTGCTGCTCCATGCCTGTTCTAACTGTTTCTCCTTAACCTGCATACAATCAGCTTAATCAATCAGCTAGAAGAACTTTAATCTCTCTTCTGGGTGGACTTTGGCCATTGATAAAGATAAAAAGCAATAGCTGTTTGGCTTTGCTTTTGTTTCTCCCAATGCCTCACCCTGGACACATCTTGGCTGTGTCCCAGGCAGTGGCAATTTTTTTTTTTTTTTAAAGAAAACCCCAGAGGTAGTTACAGCATACAGCCAGGAGTGAGAATTACTGATGTAACTTATTTGATTCAAAAAACTGCCTCATATTCTGGCTTTTCATACTGACGATCAGTTAGGAAGTTAGACTTTGAAAGAGATGAGTGTATTTTAAATCTTGTATGTAAAAAAATTATCCTATAAAGATTTATCAAGCACCAGAATACATTGTCCTGGAAATGGAAGAAAGCCTTTTAAATAATTCAATGCACTGTACTAACATTGCAGTCACCAAAACAAACTTGCAAATATAACTCACATATGAATGACCAAACAAGTAGTGACTTCTCTCAAAGTCACTGCAGTGTTCACAGAACAAAAGATTTCCCATTAAATGGAAGCCCAAGGATAACAGGGTCATAGGAATTCAAAGAATGAAAATCAGATAAAGGTAGTCCCCTTCCATCACTAAAGAGGAGAAACTAGCTCAAGGACCTGAGAAAGAGCCCATTTCAGAGAATTTAGGAGGGAGGACTTCCTCCCAGTCACCTCCAGGTACAGTTGCCTCTGTTGCTTTTGTTTCCAATCATTTTCAGAAATAATGGAATGATGTATGCACAGCAAGGAAAGGAGATTCTAAAAATAACAGTAGGTGTGGATTCAGTGAAGGATGGGAGGCTTCATTAAACAGACCCACAGCACAGCATTAAGACCTGAACAGGAGATGCCATTCAATGATCATGAGATTGTAAATAGCAGGGAATTATATATGTTACTAGATCAATAATGACCATGCTTCAATGAGGCATGTTCTCTAAGGAAATTATCATGTTGATGTTTGTTCTAAATTGGCTAATGCAGTTACTACTAAGCTCTTTTCATAAGGAAAAATTAGGATTTGTTGAGACTCCAGCTACAAAATATCTTATCCCTCACATGTTTGCAGGAATACTGACAATTAGAAAATTTTCATACCCATCATATCCCTTCAGATTCTCTTGATTAACTTTGCCTAACATGAAATCATTCCTATTCTAAGGATGAAGAAGCTGGGTCTTAGAAATTTGATACTTGGGCCAAGGACATGGTGTCTGCAGTCAGTAGAGCCGAGGCTGAATTCCTCTGAGGCCTGTATGCTTCCCTCTAAGTAAACCCTGATGCTGGGAAAGATTGAAGGCAGGAGGAGAAGGGGGCAACACAGGATGAGATGGTTGGATGTCATCATGCCATCATTGGCTCAATGACATGAGTTTGAGTAAACTCCTGAAGATAATGGACAGGGAAGACTGGCATGCTGCAGTCCATGGGGTCACAAAGAGTCACACACAACTTAGCAACTGAACAACAACAAAGCAAGCATTCAGTTTAAGCAAGGTCAGCAACATGTACTGAGTGTGTACTGTATTTCAGTATTCTGTGATTCACCCTAATCAGGGATGTTTAAAATAAACACTGAGTTAATAATTACAGCATCAGTTGATTAAAATAAGAATCAGAAATGTTGGTTTTGCAACCTTTGGGACTTGAATAAGCCCAGGTCGCAGTGAATTTTTTACCCAGGACAAAGAGTTGTGATTTGCTACCTGAATCATATAGTGTACACTCTGAGAGAGCCAAAGTACTTTATTTTGGATCAAAAAAAAAAAAAAAAAAGCTTAGCTGCTGTCTTTATAGTAATCATTTTATTACTCTGCCCTGCTCCTCCCTCCATCTGGGAAGGTGTCTGTTGGTCCTTTATCTTTCTGTAGAATTAAAGAATCATAGCTATTTCAGAGACAGGAGGGTCTCAGAAAACCACTAGTCTCATTCCTACTTTATTTTTAGGAATTTTTGACTTAGTGATGTGGATTGGCACCAACATATCAGTACAAGACCCTATCTTAGGGTCTAAGTTTCCCAACACCCATTTCAAGAATTTGTCCGGTCAAAGAGATTTCCTGTGGGTGTCCAGGAACTTCCTTCCCTTGTAATTCTGTCAGTAAAGAATCTGCCTGCAGTGCAGGAGACCTGGGTTTGATTCCTGGGTTGGGAAGATCCCCTGAGAAGGAAATGGCAACCCACTCCAGTATTCTTGCCTGGAGAATTCCATGGACAGAGGAACCTGGCAGGCTACAGTCCATGGAGTTGCAAGAGTTGGACACAACTTAGCAACTAAACCACCAAGGGTGTCCAGGAGGACATCAACATTCAGTCCTCCACAGTCAAAGCTTGGGCAGAATTGTAAGTTGAAACTTTCTTTTTAAATAACCATTTTCATTGAAGCATAATATGCCTAGAGAAGGTTGCCTATCTTTTTTTTTTTTTTTTCCTTTTTTTTTTTTATTAGTTGAAGGCTAATTACTTTACAATATTGTAGTGGGTTTTGTCATACACTGACATGAATCAGCCATGGATTTACATGTGTTCCCCATCCTGATCCCCCCTCCCACCTCCCTCTCCGCCTATCTTAAATGTACAGCTTGGTGAATTATCATGTGAACATATACTGTGCATCCAAATACAGGTCAAGAAAAAGAATTAGACAGGATCCAGAAATCCCTTTATATCCCCTCTACTCACTACTTACCCTGACCTGAATGCATTGTTTGATGCCATAGGTTAGTTTTGCCTGTTTGCAATCTTTAAATAAGTGGAATCATAAATTTTCTTTTTTTGTATCCATCTTTTTTCACTTGATAATTCATTTATGAGTTCAGGCAAATTGTTTACCATCTGAGCTCTCAGCGAAGCCCAAGTATATTTCATGTTGTTACAAATAATAGTAGTAAGATTTTGCTTTGTGATTAGTGCTTTGTTTTATATGAATAACTATTCTGCAGTTTATTTTTTGCATTATATTGTATTGTATTGTATTAGATACTTCTAGATTGGTATCACTTTGAATGGTGTCATTATGAAAATTCTTTTTTCTTTTAAGATCTAATAACTTTAACATCTATTTCTACACTACTTTCTGTTTTAAATTCATTTTTATTGGAGTATAGTTGCTTTACAATGTTGTGTTAGTTTCTACTATACAGAAAAATGAATCAGCCATAGTTATACATGCATCCCTTCCTTTTGGATTTCCTTCCCATTTAGGTCACCACAGAGCATTAACTAGAGTTCCCTGTGCTATACAGGAGGTTCTCTTTGCTATCATTTTTTTTAAGATTTATTTATTTTTATTTTGACTATGCTGGATCTTCGTTGCTGTGCAAGGGGTACATTTGCAGTGCGTGGGGACTACTCTCCAATTGTGGTGCTCAGGGCTTCTCAGTGTCGTGGCTTCTCTTGTGAAGCATGGGCTTTAAGGCATGCGGGCTTCAGTAGTTGTGGCACACAGGCTTCATTGCTTTTCTGTGGGAGAAGAAGAAGTTGCATGTGGGATCTTCCTGGAGCAGGGACTGACCCATGTCCTCTGCCTTGGCAGGCAGATTCTCAACCACTGGGCCACCAGAGAAGCCCAGTCATCTATTTTATACACAGTATCAATAGCATATATGTGTCTGCGGGGGTCCAGCCTCCGCTGGTCCAGGGAACCCTTGGGATGAGCGGCGTCGGCGAATGCACACACACACACACACACACACACACACACACACACAGTTGCAGTGGAAAAACTTCTTCTTCCTTTATTTTTTCTCTAACACCTTATATATCTTTTTTTCTACTGGGGCCAAGGTACGAATTATTGTTTTCAGATCTTTCCAAATGACGTCCCCCTTAGATCAGCAAAACAAGTCAGGGGATATTTTCCAAGACATAATTTCCCAGGGTACAAAATCTTCCGTCCCTAGTGGCGCGTGACAAGGATTGTTTTGGACCTCTTAGCCCACTCTGTTTTCAGGTTTAAACGTTCTTCTTGCTTCACTGCTTCACTTGAATGGACAAATGTTAGCTACAAAGAAACACATAGCTACAGGGAAAAAAAATATCTTAACAGTTTTACAGTATAATCAATCACTTAACCACTATAGTTTCTATTATAATTTTACCTACTATAAAAACTTAACTTTTATATTATACACATACTACAATATCTTGCTTACTATTTAATCTACAAGCCATAATTCATTCTATTTTCACACAGCCGTCTATGATACCTATAGCACTAACACTACTTCCTAGTGTACTCCCGCATACCAGGTTATTCATATGGCTCCCATCTCCCTGGGGGCAGAGTAAGCCTAACTCTTCTGGGAAGCCCCCAGACGTTTACACCCTAGAGATGTCCCTGGGACCTTCCCTGAGGTCTACCAGGAACAGCGAAAAACCACCAAGAATTCCAAGAAAGAGTATTAGCACAGACAAGACACATATAGCAAGAATAGGGAGTGTCCCGGAGCCTACTGGACTCGGATTCCCCTGGGTTCATGGCCTCCTTGGGTCCATGACCTTTACCCAGAGCCTTGTCATGGGCGGGGCGTTCGCTTGTCCTCTTCTTGGCTCCCGACATGTGTCCATCCCAATTTCCCAGTCCTCCTAACCTCTTCACCCTTATCCCCCTTGGTATTCATATATTTGTTCTCTACATCTGTGTCTCTATTTCTGCTTTGCAAATAAGATCATCTATACCATTTTCTAGATTCCACATATATGTGTTAATATATGATATTTGTTTTCCTCTTTCTGACTTACTTCACTCTGTATGACAGACTCTAGGTCCATCCACATCTCTACAAATGACCCAATTTTGTTCCTTTTTATGGCTGAGTAATATTTCATTGTATATATATACCACATCTTTTTATCCATTCCTCTGTTGATGGACTTTTAGGTTGCTTCTGTGTCCTAACTATTGTAAATAGTGCTGCTATGAACATTGGAGCACATGCATCTTTTTTAATTATGATTTTCTCTGGATATATGATCAAAAGTAGGATTTCTGGATCATAGGGTAGTTCTATTTTTAGTTTTTTAAGGAACTTCCATTCTGTTTCCCATAGTGGCTGTATCAAATTACTCTCCCACCAACAATTTTTAAGTATGGCTCTTTGATATTCCAATGTACTGCATTTCTGTTCAGGACATACTGACAAGTGGAATTGTTGGATAGGCATGTGTTCACTTTATGTACATGTGTGTGTGTGCTCAACTGCTCAGTCATGTCCAATTCTTTGTGATGCTATGGACCCACCACACTCCTCTGCCCATGGGATTTTCCATAGGGCTGGTGCACTGGGAAAACCCAGAGGGATGGGATGGGCAGGGAGGTGGGAGGGGGGGATTGGGATTGGGAACACATGTAAATCCATGGCTGATTCATGTCAATGTATGGGAGAAACCACTACAATATTGTAAAGTAATTAGCCTCCAACTAATAAAAATAAATGAAAAAAAAAAAGAATACATGAGTGGATTGTCATTAGTAAACACTGCCAAATAATTGGCCAGATGATTGAACCAATTTATGGTTTACTTTGAGAGTGCCAGTTCCTTCACTTTCTTGCCAACACTTAGTATAATCTTTTTCCATTTCAATCATTCTGATGGGTATATAATAATACTTCATTGAAGTCTCAATGTGCATTTCTGTGAAGAGTGATTAACAATGCTGAGTACTTTTTCACATGTCCACTAGTAGTATCAAATTTTTTGTGAAAGGCTTGTATATTTGGAAATGAACCCATAGTTGGCTCTCTCTATATAAACATACATATATGTACATAATTATATCATTCAAGTGTATAGGAAATTTGGTAGTATGTATTTTGAATAGGTTGAGAGTAAAATGCTGGCCCAGTGTTCTAAAGATCTGAATATTTAGTATGCATTTTCTTAAAACTAGGTGATTTTCCTGCATGACCATAATACAAACTTAAATACAAACAGGAAATTAATAGTGATGCATTTGGACCATCTAATTCTTATCTCTGTCTTTCACCAATACATCCCCAAGATATTCCTTAAGTCCAGTTCCTTAGAATCACATCCTGCAATTTAGTTGTCATGTCTCCTTAGTCACATTCAGTCTGGAAGAGTTCCTCAGTCTTTCCTTGAATTCCAGGACCTTGTCACTCTTGAAGAGTATAGTCTGGGTATCTGTAAAATGTCCCTCAGTTTGAGTTTGTCTGATGTTTCCTCATTATTAGATTCAGGTTGTGCAACTTTGACAGGAATATTACAAAATAATGTTTTTTCTGTTTACTGCATCCTGTGAGGTGACAGTTTCAATCTGTTCATTATAGATATTATTTGCTTTGATTACTTTGTTAGGTTAGTATTTGTCAGCCTCTTCTCATCAACATGGATGGACTATGACTTTTCAAACAAGGTAGCTCCCCCCACCTCCTCCATGTGGTGCCCTTCTTACCTCTCTTGGGTATGATACTCCATACTGGGGTGTCCCTCAGTGGGAGTGCTTTCTTCACCTTACTTCATGCTAAGTCCCCTCCCCAGGTTGTCTCATACTCTGCCTCTGCACCTTCATCCCCACCCCAAACCAAGATACCTCAATAAACAAACATTTTCCAAAAAAAAAAAAAAAATAATCAAACTTCAAAAATAAAATTGCAAAGTAATTTATTTAATGTGCATACCTTGGGACTTCCCTGGTGATCCAGTGGCTAAGACTCCATGCTTCCAATGCAGGGGCCTGGGTTTGGTCCCTGGTCAGGGAACTAGATTCCACATGCCTCAACGAAAGATCTCACACTCACGTGCCACAATTAAGACCTGACACAGCCAAATAATTTTTTTTTAAAGTGCATATCTTGTAATGATAATTCACAAAGAAAGAAATATGAAAGTTCAAGGAGTAGATGAAAAAAGTGCTATGGCATAATTATTAATCAGGGATTCAACACTTCATGAAAAAGGCTAAATTTCAAAAACAGTGATAATTGGCAAAGATGTAGGAAAGCCAGTACTTTCAGATTCTAAGAAAAATGTAAAAGTACACCCGCTTTGGAAAAAGACAGGTACACATAAGATCTATATGATGTCTGGGAACCATGGGTTGAGGTGACAGCCAAAAAGACAGAACTGCCTATCTCCCAGGCTAGTGGCATCCACTGGCCTGACCTGTCCTGGACCCCACAGAAGGGCAAGTTAAGAAGTTTAGGGAGAAGCACAGGCTCTTTAATTTTCAGTTTTCACATTAGCACATGAGACTCTCAGCTTCCCATGAATAGAGCATCCATTCTGGGAGCGGGGTGTGAGTCTGGTTTACATTACCCCCCAAACCTTCCATGAATGTATGCTTTTCCAGCAGGTTTCAAGCTGTACTTAGGGGAAGCTTCTGCAGAGTTCAGAGTTCACTGTGCAACCTCAGCATCAGCCAATGATGGTTTTGTCCCTGGCTCACTCATTTCCTTTCTCATTGATTCATCCCATAACCATTGTTAATGCAAGTTTGTGTGCCCGATGCACAGTGAGGCCAAACAAACTGAAAGACTGGAATTTGGAGCAGAGAAAGATTTATTGCAAGTTGAGGTGGTTCATATCCTAAAAAACCTTGAGCTCCCTAAAGGGTTTTGGCAAAGTCTTTTTTTAAAGGGCACGTGCGGTGGGGCAGGGGGCGGGATGCCATCTGCAGGGTATGTGATCAGCCTTGTGCACAGTTCTCAGACTGGCTGATGATGAGGTGGCAGAATGGTGTCACAGGGGTTAATATTATCAGTCCTTAGGCTCCAGCAGGCCTGGGGCTATGTATGTGCTTATAGTCATCAATCGGTTCCCCCATTTGTTGGTAAGGGGGATTCACATCTGCAAAAAAAAACTCAGGAAATGTGCATCAAATACTAGTATCTAGGGAATTCAGAGAGGACCTAAAGCAGAGGATACAGGGGAAGGCCCCTGAGGGTCCTGCTCAGTTATACCATAAACAGGCACATCCCAGACAGAAGGTCTGCACTTCCCTCCTTCTTCAAAGAAACCCTCCAATAGAATCCATGAGAATCAGAATCTGTCCTTTTACTCTTTATACTTAACATGATAAAACATTTTAAATACAAATAAGGCATAAGACTAGCCCAACCCTATGTACTGAAACTATTACAAACTGAAAAAAAGCCTCAGAGTCTCCAAGGTGAGCTCTAGGTCCCGGGTTGAGAGTCCAGTCACACCTCTGCAGGAAGCCGGCTCAAGGTCAAAGTCCAGGCAGCTTCTCTGCTGAATGTGGGAGTGTGAAATCAAGGGACAGAGTGAAAGTTAATGATGTGGCAAAAACTTTTAGCAGGATGTTGATGCATTATTGACTCAGTAGTATCTGGCTCTGTGACCCCATGAAAAGTAGCCCGCCAGGTTCCTCTGCCCATGGGATACTCCAGGCAAGAATACTGGAGTGGGTTGCCATGCCCCCCTCCAGGGTATCCTCCTGATCCAGGGATTGAACCCAGGTCTTGTACATTGCAGACAGATTCTTTACCACCTGAGCCACCTGGGAAGCCCAGAGGACTTTGGAGGTAGGTTGCAAGTCAAGTGCTCATTTAAACATTCAAATCAAAGGGAACAATCCATCCTACACCAACGTGGCTGAGGAAGAGAAATAAAAACCCACCTGACATGTCATCATATAATTTTCCAGACTAAAAAAGGCTCTTTTGAAAGAGCATGTATACATGTTGAGGAAAAAGGAAATTAAATAACTGAATTTTATCAACATAAAAAAGGGGAGCACCTGGAGGTATTGCCTGTCAAGGCAGATTGTGGCTTGGAGCAAGAAGTGGGATTTTCCTTAAGACCTACAGAAAGTGACTTTAAAAACCTCAAAGAAATACTTCAAAGAATCATTTCTTTACAAAGGCAGAGTCTGTTCCCTGGAATTAAAATCTTGTGTTCTTTGGTTGAGATGTGGGAGGTTGGACAAAATCTCTTCATCTGTGGAGAGGAGATTACAGACTTTACACAAAGATCTGCCCACCTGTGATTAAAGTCCAGCTTCCAGGGGTGGAACCTTAGGTAGCTGGTGCTTGGAACCAGCTGGTGCATGGAACCCTTGGAGCATGTGCTTCCTGATCCCTGTCCAAGGGTGCTGCTTCCTCTGAGATAGAAGAGTTCCACATTCCTTCCCTGCATCGTCCCATTAAGGGAAGGCTATCTTCCTTTACTCCTAACCTGAAATTTCCCTTGGGTCTGAAGGAGCTGGGGTTAAAATCAAAGAAAGGGAAGTCTCTCTTTTCCTCACAATCCACTTTGTGGTGGTGGTTTAGTCACTTAGCTGTGTCTGACTCTTGCGACCCCATGAACTGTAGCCTGCCAGGCTCCTCTGGTCCATGGAATTCTCCAGGCAAGAGTCCCCACTTTAGTTAGAGCCAATTTTTGGAAAGCTCTGGGTCCCATTGCAGGTCCTGAGAATGAAAAAACCTTGTGAAGAACCTCACCTCTTAGTGTGGCTTCAAAGAACTCTCCCCTTCATTGTCTGAAGGGTTTGCAGACATTCTGAGATCAGGCATTGAAAGCAGTTAAAACCAGCTGCCCAGCTTTATTCCCAAAGACTCATTCTAGGGCAGGAACTTGGAATTGGAGAGGAAGTGGGTTATCCTTTCATTTAAGTCCACTGATGTGGTGGAGAAGTTAATCCTTCTGATACATGATGGAGTGGTTTGATCAAACCAACCTTGCCACAGATAACAGTGTTTCAACCTAGAGAAATTATTCACAAGAAAACAACTCACAGAAGTCACTGCTGAGTCACTTAAATTGGCATGTCCTAGAGAGGATAGACAGAGAAGACAATGGCAACCCACCCCAGTACTCTTGCCTGGAAAACTCCCATGGACGGAGGAGCCTGGTGGGCTGCAGTCCATGGGGTCGAGAAGAGTCGGACATGACTGAACGACTTCACTTTCACTTTTCACTTTCATGCATTGGAGAAGGAAATGGCGACCCACTCCAGTACTCTTGCCTGGAGAATCCCAGGGATGGGGGAGCCTGGTGGGCTGCCATCTATGGGGTCGCAGAGAGTCAGACGTGACTGAAACAACTTAGCAGCAGCAGCAGCAGCAGCAGCAGAGAGGATAGAGTGATGCGGGTAACACAAGAGGTGGATTCTCTGATGGTAAAGTTTTCCACCCAGGACCAGCTCCCTGAGTGATTTCACTTGTGTTCACTTCACACCTAGCCAATATTATAGTTTCTTTACACAAAATAATTTACTGATTTATGTTGTTCTTTGCATTATTTAGATAAGTTGCATTTTTAAAAAAATTTTTTAAGCATTTTTGTCTGTGCTGGGTTTTTTTTTCATTATGGTTCACAGGCCTCTCTTGTTGTAGTGTGTGAGCTTAGTTGCCCCATAGCATGTAGGATCTTAGTTCCCCCTTCAGGGATCAAACCTGCATCCCCTGCATTGGCAGGTAGATTCTTAACCACTGGACCACCAGAGATGTCCCAATTAGCAGCAAATTTTAATTCAAGAAATCAGTCTACCTTTTCCTAAAAAATACGATATTTTCTGTGAGAGATCAGCCACCAGAATCATTTGAAATGTCCAAACAGTCTTCCCTTTTTTAATGTTTTCTAGTGTGAGGAGCTCCAAAGTGCCCCCAGGCTTCTCCTCAGATGCATAAGTCCTCCTCAAAGGACCTAAAGGATCCAAGAGACCTTTCAACCATCCCTCAGCCCAAGAATCCAAGGCCAAGTCCAGGGCAGTGAGGAAAACACTGCTCTGTCACTTGTCCTGAGCCCGCTCATTGGGAGCAGTCACTTTGAGCCTGGATCTCTGTCCTCCTCACACTGGGAGCCCCTGCACAGAGGATGCATGACTTAGAGCTGGCTTGAAGAAGGAGTCACTGAATCCTCCACCTGCACTCAATAAATGAGATGAAGAACCCATTAGAAAGCATTGTGTGCAAAAATTCTCTACAAATTTAAGTTCAGTTGCTCAGTAGTGTCTGACTTTTTGTGACCCTGTGAACTGCAGCATGCCAGGCCTCCCTGTCCATCACCAACTGCCAGAGTCTACCCAAACAATGTCCATTGAGTTGGTGATGCCATCCAACCATCTCATCCTGTCGTCCCCTTCTCCTCCTGCCTTCAATCTTTCCGAGCATCAGGGTCTTTTCAAATGAGTCTTCTTTGCATCAGGTGGCCAAAGTATTGGAGTTTCACCTTCAATATCAGTCCTTCCAATGAAAATTCAGGACTGATTTCCTTTAGGATGGACTGATTGGATCTCCTTGCAGTCCAAGGGACTCTCAAGAGTCTTCTCCAACACCACAGTTCAAAAGCATCAATTCTTCTGCACTCAGCTTTCTTTATAGTCCAACTCTCACACATCCATACATGACTGCTGGAAAACCATATCCTTGACTAGACAGAGCTTTGTTGGAAAAATAATGTCTCTTCTTCTTTAATATGCTGTCTAGGTTGGTCATAACTTTCCTTCCAAGGAGTAAGTGTCTTAATTTTATGGCTGCAATCACCATCTGCTGTGTTTTGGAGCCTGAGAGCATAAAGTCAGCCACTGTTTCCACTGTTTCCCCATCTATTTGCCATGAAGTGATGGGACCAGATGCCATGATCTTAGTTTTCTGAATGTTGAGCTTTAAGCCAATGTTTTACTCTCCTCTTTCAATTTCATCAAGAGACTCTTTAGTTCTTCTTCACTTTCTGCCACAAGGGTGGTGTTAACTGCATATCTGAGGTTATTGATATTTCTCTTGGCAATCTTGATTCTGGCTTGTGCTTCCTCCAGCCCAGCATTTCTCATGATGTACTCTGCATATAAGTTAAATAAGCAGGGTGACAATATACAGCCTTGATGTACTCCTTTTCCGTATTTGGAGCCAGTCTGTTGTTCCATGTCCAATTCTAACTGTTGCTTCCTGACCTGCATACAGGTTTCTCAAGAGGCAGGTCAGGTGGTCTGGTATTCCCATCTCTTTCAGAATTTTCCACAGTTTATTGTGATCCACACAGTCAAAGGCTTTTGCATAGTCAATAAAGCAGAAATAGATGTTTTTCTGGAACTCTCTTGCTTTTTCAATGATCCAGTGGATGTTGGCAATTTGATCTCTGGTTCCTCTGCCTTTTTTAAAACCAACTTGAACATCTGAAAGTTCACGGTTCACATATTGCTGAAGTCTAGCTTGGAGAATTATGAGCATTACTTTACTAGCGTGTGAGATGAGTGCAATTATGTGGTAGTTTGAATATTCTTGGGCATTGCCTTTCTTTGGGATTGTCATGAAAACTGACCTTTTCCAGTTTTTTTTTAAATTTTTTATTTTTTTATTTTTTTTCCATTTATTTTTATTAGTTGGAGGCTAATTACTTTACATCATTACAGTAGTTTTTGTCATACATTGAAATGAATTAGCCATGGATTTACTTGTATTCCCCATCCCGGTCCCCCCTCCCACCTCCCTCTCCACCCGATCCCTCTGGGTCTTCCCAGTGCACCAGGCCCGAGCACTTGTCTCATGCACCCAACCTGAGCTGGTGATCTGTTTCACCCTAGATAATATACATGTTTCAATGCTGTTCTCTTGAAACATCCCACCCTCGCCTTCTCCCAGAGTCCACAAGTCTGTTCTATACATCTGAGTCTCTTCTTCTGTTTTGCATATAGGGTTATCATTACCATCTTTCTAAATTCCATATATATGTGTTAGTATACTGTAATGGTCTTTATCTTTCTGGCTTACTTCGCTCTGTATAATGGGCTCCAGTTTCATCCATCTCATTAGAACTGATTCAAATGAATTCTTTTTAATGGCTGAGTAATATTCCATGGTGTATATGTACCACAGCTTCCTTATCCATTCGTCTGCTGATGGGCATCTGGGTTGCTTCCATGTCCTGGCTATTATAAACAGTGCTGTGATGAACATTGGGGTGCATGTGTCTCTTTCAGATCTGGTTTCCTCGGTGTGTATGCCCAGAAGTGGGATTGCTGGGTCATATGGCAGTTCTATTTCCAGCTTTTTAAGAAATCTCCACACTGTTTTCCATAGTGGCTGTACTATTTTGCATTCCCACCAACAGTGTAAGAGGGTTCCCTTTTCTCCACACC
The DNA here is from genome assembly GCF_023699985.2 of Odocoileus virginianus. NCBI lineage: Eukaryota > Metazoa > Chordata > Mammalia > Artiodactyla > Cervidae > Odocoileus > Odocoileus virginianus. The sequence goes on along the minus strand of NW_027224366.1, from coordinate 207,305 downwards.
CTCTCCAGCATTTATTGCTTGTAGACTTTTGGATAGCAGCCATCCTGACTGGCGTATAATGGTACCTCATTGTGGTTTTGATTTGCATTTCTCTGATAATGAGTGATGTTGAGCATCTTTTCATGTGTTTGTTAGCCATCTGTATGTCTTCCTTGGAGAAATGTCTGTTGAGTTCTTTGGCCCATTTTTTGATTGGGTCATTTATTTTTCTGGAGTTGAGCTGGAGGAGTTGCTTGTATATTTTTGAGATTAATCCTTTGTCTGTTGCTTCATTTGCTATTATTTTCTCCCAATCTGAGGGCTGTCTTTTCACCTTGCTTATAGTTTCCTTTGTTGTGCAAAAGCTTTTAAATTTCATTAGGTCCCATCCAGAATAGATCACATCCTGGGCCATAAATCTAGTCTTGGTAAATTCAAAAAGATTGAAATCATTCCAGTTTTTTTTTTAATTTTAATTTTTAATTTAATTTAATTTGAATTTTTTAATTTAAAAAAATTTTAAATTTAAAATAATTAAAAAATTTTAATTTAATTTAATCGATTTTTAATTGCTTCAAACAATTAACAAGCCAAATACAGATAATGAATCATCATTGCATCCCTGGAATAAATCTCACTTGATCATGGCATATAATCCTTTCAGTGCATTTTTGTATTTGGCCAGAATTAGGTGTCCTTCTCATGGCAGGTGAGGAAAGTCTTAAGGAATTTTACATTCTAAGGAGTTCTCAGAGACACAGTGATTTGCCTAGGGGAAGAATTTTATCAACTCATACTCTAGTTTTCTCAATTTGGAAGAACTGAATCAAGTTTCAAAGCCTCAGTGATCTGGCCCAATGGTGTATCATAAAGTGGGGGGACCACATGGGCTTAGGGATTGGTGCTTCTGATCATGGGCAAACAGCCATCCTACCAAACAGCCCCATCCCCAGAGTGGGCACCATGTAAGTTCTATCTGATCTCGAAAAGGTGTCTTGTTCCATGAAATACTGAAGGAAATAAATTTTTCTACCAATTGCTCTTTTCCAAGTTGCCACTCTCCTCCAGGAAGTGGCCAGGGTCAAACTCCTCTGGGTTGGGGAATTCTTTGTTATTACCCAGCACAGAGGTCAGAAATGTAAATATGGTTGTGTCCTGAAATGTGTTATGAAGTCATGGAGCTGGAAGAAATGTTGCAACTCAGCCCATAGATGAGGAAGCCTAGGCCCAAAGAAGAGCAGAGACATTTCAAACCAGACAGACAAAGCAATAGGCATGGATAAATTTAATGCCAGTGGCAGCAATCTTGTTAAAGTAGCCTCCCATAGCATTTGAAGCACCGAGGACATAGGTGGTTGGCTACCACCATGAATCTGTCCTGCTTTCAGAGAGTCTGGACATTGGTGTCTGTACCCATCTGCTGCTCTATTTTATTACTTTAGTTTTTATTCACCTCATCTCTGCTGGCACCTGAAATGTCCAAAGTATCTATTCTCAGGGCCTTTGTAAATATACAAATAAATCTGACCTAATGAAAAAGGACCTCTTCTGAGATAATGAGAAAGAGTTCAATAACAACTAAGGTGCATTTATCACTGAAGTGTTTCCCTTAATTTAAAAATATGGGGAAAATATCACTATGGATTGATCCTAGCTTAAAAATACAGAAGAGTGGATAAAATAGAAAAAAAAAAAATCATTTGGCAACAATTCAGATTAGGACTATCAACAAATGCTAAAGCTCTTGGGTGAATGCTTTGACTGTAGAATATTCACAAGGTCTTAAAGTACGATGCCATAAATTTTTATTAATTATGTATTAAATGATGAAACCTCTGCAATAGGAATATCTGCGAATACCTCCTTGTTTAGTGAGGAGGTTGACATAACCAATAATGGGATACGTGATGTTATGTGCCTCCATCTTCCCAATGAGATTCAATGGGACATACATATAGCATCTATTTAGTTCTCTTGCCAAAATCATAGCTGGAATGTAATCTCTAGAAAACAATCAAACATTTCACATGACTACTAGCTTGGACCCCCAAAAGGTAAGTGTAATGAATGGGAATAAAGAAACAAAGTGAATTTATTCTTGATTACAGGAGGCCAAAGGGAAAAGATAACCAAATTATATGCCATTTTCTTCACTGGATACTGCATTGCAAAGGGGAAAAAAAAGCTGTAATGGATATTCTAGGAAAAGTTAGAAAAACTTACATATAGATTATATATTAGATGTTATTGTATCAATAATAACTCCTGAGCACAAAACTTTTTACTGTTATGAATGAGAAGATCTTTGTACCCAGGATATGCATAGTGGTGTATTAAGGGATACACTTTTCCAAGTATAAAAGACTAAGTCCCATTTGTAATTGAGATTATAGTCATTTCAGTGAGATTCTGACACAGGATAAGATTATGTATGTTTCTAATCTGCTATGCATGTGCAGACACTCCTTAAAGGTAAATTTCTGAAATAAAGTTGTCCATAAAATGTAAAATTACTGACACCTCAAATTATTTTTTATTGAAAAAGGTGGAAGTGTCCAACTCTTTGTGGCCCCAGGGACTGTAGCCCAGCAGGATCCTTTGATTATGGGATTCTCTAGGCAAGAATACTGGAGTGGGTTGCCATGCCCTCCTCCAGGGGATCTTCCTGATCCAGGGATAGAACTTGGGTCTCCCACATTAACAAGCAGATTCTCTATGGTCTAAGCCATCAGGGAAGCCCCATTTTTTTTATTGTCATAGTTAACTCAAACTTCCATGGTGGCTCAGACAGTAAAGAATCTGTCTGCAATGGAGGAGACCTGGGATAGATCCCTGGATTGAGAAAATCCCTTGGAAGAGGGCCTGGCAACCCAGTTCAGTACTCTTGCCTGGAGAATGAACATGAACAGAGGAGACTTTTGGGCTATAGTCACAACTGAGCAACTAACACTTTCACTTTTTTCATCGTTAACTTAAATATTATATTAATTTCAGGTGTACAACATGGTGATTAGATATTTTTACCATTTATATTCCATGTAAAATTGTCATAATATATTGGCTATATTCCTTGTGCTGTACATTATATCCTTGTATCTTATTAACTTTAATTTTATACTTTGTAGTTTGTACTTCTCAATGTCCTTCCTTTATCTTACCCTTTCCCTCTACCTCTCTCTGCACTGGTAACCATTGGCCTATTTTCTGTGTTTGTGAGTCTCTTTCTGTTTTGTTGTATTAGTTCATTTGTTTTATTTTTGAGTCCACATTTAAGACTCTTGAGAGTCCCTTCGACTGCAAGGAGATCCAACCAGTCCATCCTAAAGGAGATCAGTCCTGGGTGTTCATCAGAAGGACTGATGTCGAAGTTGAAACTCCAATACGTTGGCCACCTGATGCGAAGAGCTGACTCATTTGAAAAGACCCTGATGCTGGGAAAGATTGAGGGCAGGAGAAGGGGACGACAGAGGATGAGATGGTTGGATGGCATCACTGACTCAATGGACATGGGTTTGGGTGGACTCTGGGAGTTGGTGATGGACACAGTTCTGGCATGCTGTGGTTCATGGGGTCCCAAAGAGTTGGACACGACTGAGTGACTGAACTGGGCTGAATAAGTGAAAATGTCCAGTATTTGTCTTTCTTTATCTGACTTATCTCATTAAGCATAATACCCTTCAGGATTATCCACGTTCTGAAAATGGTAAAATTTCATTCTTTTTTAGGGCTGAGTAAAATTCCATTGTGTATATGATGTTAGCTGTTGCTTTGTCATAAATAGCCTTCACTGTCTTGAAGTATGTTCCCTCTGTACCAAGTCTGTTGAGAGTCTTTTTTTTTTTTTTTAATCATGAATGGATATTGAATTTTGTCAAATGCTTTCTCTGCATTGGGGAAGATGATCATGTGATTTTAACCCTTTGTTTTGTTAATGTGGTATATCACTTTGATCGATTTGTAGGTGTTGAATCATCCTTGCATGCCTAAAATAAACCCCACTAGATCGTGGTATATGATCATTTTTATGTATTGTTGAATTCAGCTATTATTTTGTTCAGGATTTCTTTTCTTTGTTCATCAGGGATACTGACCTGTAGTTTTCTTTTTTAGTAGTGTCTTGGTTTGGTATCAAAGTAGTGATGGTCTCACACAATGAGTTTGGAGGTGTTCCTTCCTCTTCAGTTTTTTGGAATAATTTGAGAAAGATAGTTATTAATTATTTTTTTCTGGCTGTGCTGTGCAGCTTGTGGGTTCTTAGTTTCCTGACCAAGAATGGAATCTGATCACCAGTGCTGAAAGCACAAAGTCCTAATCACTGAATCACCAGGGAATTCTCAACTATTTTTTAAATGTTTGGTAAAATTCCCCTGTGAAGCCATCCAGTCCTGAATGGCTGTTTGTACGTGGATTTTTTTTATTACTACTTATTCAATTTCAATACTAGTAATTCATCTGTTCTGATTATCTATTTGTTTTTGATTTAGTCCTGGAAGATTGTATGTTTCTAGGAATGTATCCATTTCTTCTAGGTTGTCCAGTCCATTGGCAAATAACTATTAGTGGTATTCTCTGATGAGTCTTTGTACTTCTGTGATATTGGTTGTAACTTCTCAATGATTTATAATTTTATATGTTCTACTCTTAATTTCCATAAGGAGTCTGGCTAAAATTTTATCAATTTTCTTTTCTTTATAAAAAAACCCAATTCTTGGCTTTCTTGGTCTTTTCTATCATTCTTTTAGTCTCTGTTTAACTTATCTCCACTGTGATTTTTATTAATTCCTTTTTTATGCTGACTATGAGCTTTGTTTGATTTTTATAATTCCTTTATATGGCACAGTTGTTCAATATTCCATGATTCACACTAATCAGTGACTTTCAAAATAAATATTAATACAGTTAATAGTTACAGTGCCAACTTATTACACTGCAGTCAGAGAAGTTTGGTTCTACTGTAATCTTTAGAATTTAAGTGAACCCATGTCTCAGGGAACATTTTAACCAGGACAAGCCAAAGCACTACTTTCCTGTCTAACTCACATGGCTCTAACTCTAATAGAACCAGACCAGCTTCTTTTGAATAAAAAAACTATCACTCTCTTGGAGTAACCATTTTATTCCCTGAGTAAGGGGTGTCCTGCTTGGTACCTCCTTCCTTCTATGTGTACTTCCTCTCCCAGATGTGGGAAGTTTTCTGCCATTGTTAATTTCAATAAGTTTTCTGGTCCTTTCTCTTTCTCTCTTCTCTGTCTATGACTCCTCTACTGCATGTATTGATCTACTTGATAGTGTTCTATAAGTCCCTTAAACTCCTTTTCTTTTTCCTGCTTTTTTCTTTTTGCCCTCAATTGAATAATTTCCAATGACTTATCTTCAAGTTTGCTGATCTTTTGTTCTGCTTGATCTAGTCTATTGTTACATCCACTAATGATTTTCTTTCAATACAAAAAGTACTCTTCAGCTCTATGACTTCTGTTTCATACCTTTGAATTTTCTGCCTTGTTATTGAAATTCCTACTTCATTTCTTTACTGTTCTCCAGACCCCAGTGATCAACTTCATGACTAATGTTGAATGATGTTTCAGGTCAATCAGACATCTCCTGTTTCTACATTTTCCTTGACTCTCTCCATTACTGTTTGCACATTAGACAATAGCTAGTTTCAATCTTCACTGACTAGTCACATGGAGAAGAAACTTCACCAATCAGCTCAGAAAGAGACTCTGGTGGTCTCTCAAATCTGTGTGCTGGTCCAGCCTGCTTCTTATGTTCTTGAAACTCCCAGGCATCTACAGCTTGCTGAGTCCTTTCAATGCTCCAAGACAAGTAACACAGAGGCCAGTTCCTCATGAAGCCCCCCCACAGCTATGAGAGGTTGGAATGCCAGATGTGCATGCCAACTCCTTTGCTCCTCAAGGAGAAGCTGAGAGCTGGGAGGGGGATTCCTGCCCAGTTATATGGCACATTGCTGGGCTTGGTAGTTGTGGTGAGAGAGGATCTGCTTCTCTTTCTGGCTTTGACATGGCTAGGTTCACATACACTAAGGGTACAGAAGTCTTTCAACTAGTTTTTGGATTTTTACAAAGAGAATGTATACATGCGTTGCTGTGAATTAATGTGTCCATTAGGAGAAGGAAAGTTCAAGTCTTCCTATTGTGCCATGTTACTGATGTTACTCTTTTGTGTGTGAATTTTGACAGATTGTGTGTGAAATTAACCTATGTCATTGAACTTCTCAAACTGGTGGGCATACAGCTTCATAATAGTCCCTTATTATCCTTTTAGACCCTGATGCGGGGAGGGATTGGGGACAGGAGGAGAAGGGGACGACAGAGGATGAGATGGCTGGATGGCATCACCAACTCGATGGACATGAGTTTGAGTAAACTCTGGGAGTTGGTGATGGACAGGGAGGCCTGGCGTGCTGCAGTTCATGGGGTCACAAAGAGTTGGACACGACTGAGTGACTGAACTGAACTGATCCTTTTAGTGCTCTGGGACTCAAAGTTATGGTCCCTCTTTTAGCAATGATATTAATAATGTGTGTCTTCTCTCTCAGAGTGGGGAATAGGTTACTTATGGGTTTATCAATTCTATTCAACTTTTCAAAGAATTAGCTTTGGTCTCATTGACTTTTATCTTGATTCCTTGTTTGCAATTTCACTGATTTCCTCTCTAATTTTCATTTGTAGTTTTCTGTGGCTTACTTTGGATTTAATTCCTTACTATCACTGATCTCAATATTTTTCTATTGAGGCACTCCTGGACACAATCTTTTTCAGTTTCAAATCCAAACCTCAAGTAACTCTAGGTGACATGCAGCCAAGAGAACTGTCCTGCTTAATCTCCCCAGTCCTTTGTGCTGATCACTATGAGACCAACATGACTTCTTTGGATTATTTTCCTTCTTTTCTTACTTGTATTAGGTACATCATAAGGAAACTGAGAACTGGCTCATTGAATTATGCTTTTTATTAGGAACATGCACTGGAATAATGACTCTCCATGCCATACACTAATCATCTTGTTCTATTTTGTATTGACTACATAGTGCTACTCAATAATAGATAAATCATTATCATATGTGATGGCCAATACAAATGTTACAGGACATGCAGAATAGCGGATACATTTCTGCAGTGAAACTGCACCATAACAAGAAGAGAGTTTGAAAAGGCATTCCTAAGCAGAAGATGGAGAGGAAAGGAGGTGACCAATGGTCCAGATGAGAAGGAGTTGAAGACAACATCATAGGAGACACCTCCTTACAGGGGAATGAAGCAGAGCTTGTAAGGAGGTGGCACAGAAGCAAACCCATTGACAATTGGGGTGGTGTCGATGTCCTTTGGGTCAACCACAGATTTCAAAGTAAATTTTTGTAAAATTGTTGTCAGGAATAAAAACACCTCCATGCGGGCCAGGCCCTCTCCTGCACAAATCCGTTTTCCTGAAAATAACAAACACAGAGAGTACATACTCCTTGAACACTGTGTTTCTGGCTGTTAAAAAGAGTTAGCATCCACATCTGGCATTCCAACCTCTCACAGTTGTGGGGGAATTTCATGAGGAACTGGCCTCTCTGTTACTTGCCAATGGTTAGAAAGTAACCATTGATGAATGGTTGAATGGATAAATGTAAGTAAGCCACAACAGTTAGATAGAAAGACATAGGATGGATACACATGCTGTCCACATAATTTCATATCTTAACGACTATCCTTATTTACACACATTTTTAATGAGCTTTGGCACTATGTCAAGTACTTCATTAACTATTCTCATGCAATTTGATATTTCATGTTTTCATAAATCTTTTTATTCTCCTGGTAACACACAGTAGAGTTGTATTTTATGTTCTTAGTCTGATGTCCCCATCATCTTTATTTCTACTCCTTACAGCCTCTGTTCTCTGCTCTAATTACATCTTCATCAATCTTCAACACATCTTGAAGTTTCAAGTCTTACAACACACGGTTCCTTCTGGTTAAGGTGCACTTCTCTTATGTTTTCAGCACCTAGCTCAAATTTTATTTCTGAATTTGAAAGAATTGGGTCATCTTTCCAAAGCTTTGGTGGCTTAGTCCAATAAAGAGCATATATCATGAGGAGGGAAAGTGTGTGGGCATTGCAATTGCTACACCTGAGTATAGGAAAAGAACAGTTCAACCAGCCCCTGAGTGGGAATTTTATAAGAAGTTCCAATTGATACCCCCAAAGCATCTTGTCCTTTGAAGTAATGAAGGAAAAAATTTTATTACCTGCTGAGAAAGGCATGAAGTAATCATTCTTTTTAAAGTTACCACTCTCATCCAGGAAGTGGCCAGGGTCAAACACTTCTGGGTTAGGGAATACTTTGTCATCATACAGCACAGAAGTCAGTGATGCTAATACCTCTGTGCCCTGGGAAGAAAAGATGAAGATAAACTGAATTATAAAGAAGTCATGGAGCTGGAAGAAATGTTATAAATTATCATTCCAATCTTATGACCTACAGGTGAGGAATCCTAGGTCCAAAGAAAGACAATGGCATTTTGAGCCAGACAAAGAAGTAATAAACAAAGAATAAGCTTAAGGCAAGTGACAGTGATATTTGAAGTAGTGAGTCCATGGATCCTAGGGTGTTAGAACTTACGAATCCATTCTGCTTATCATACTGGTATCTGTCGCCATCAGCTGCTTTATTTTACTACTTTAGTTTTCATTCATCTAATATGTGGATTCTGGTTTAAAATGGGGAGACTCTGTTAGAGCTTGGCATGTCTGGATTATAAGTTCATAAGACTTTTATAAACAGATTTCTCATCTAATTAATAATAACTTCTGTGATAATAACAATAAGTATAATAATAACTGCTAGTATTTATCATTGCTATGTGGATTGTTTGTCTTAAAGTATATGGCAGGGTTCATTAGAGATGGATACTAGCTTAAAAACACATAGAAATGATGAAAAAAATAGAAAAATCATTTTATAACAATTCATCTTAGGGTCACTGACTTAAGCAATATTTACCTATTAATGCTAAAACTGTAGGGTGAATGATAAGCATGAAATTTACCAAGTTCTAGTACTATGCCAATCCAGTCCATCCTAAAGGAGATCAGTCCTGGGACTGATGCTGAAGCTGAAACTCCAATACTTTGGCCACCTCATGAGAAGAGTTGACTCGTTGGAAAAGACCCTGATGCTGGGAGGGATTGGGGGTGAGAGGGTAACAGGCAGAAGGCCAGGGGTCTCCAAACGGAGGAAATAAGCTGCAAGTGTCAGACATTCTTATCTCTCTTAAGCAGCAGGAGGAAACAAACTAGCGATACTTTTTTCCCTTCTCTGTACAAATTTAAAAGGAGGTTTCTCTTAAAATGCTGTGTTGCCATGACACCTGGTTTCACCTGAAGCTAACTATTCTCAAACCTTGAGTTAACCAATACATTTTTCTTATGGAAATGTTTATCTTAAAGCTATGTTAATGTGCTATGCATTTACCCCAGACTCTAAGTTCCACCAAATGGCTCAAACTACTTGACAAACCAGTATGTTATACTCAGGTATTGTTCCCCTAATCTATGTAAATGAAACTATTTGTGTGGTAATCTGCCCTTCTACAAGATTCAAGTCAATCATTTTATGGCCTGGGATGAATTATCTGGTGCCAAAATTATCACAAAATGCAACTTATGGATGAGGGGCCTGGTGCCATTCTGAATTTTAAGACATTCCTTTCTTTTCATTAACAGACTGCGAGTGACTATATAACATACAGCTAAAGACTAGCAGGGGGGTACTCTTTCCTGCCCCCTTCTGATGCCTATGTCAGAAGCTTTCTCTATCTCCTTTATACTTTAATAAAACTTTATTACACAAAAGCTCTGAGCGATCCAGCCTCGTCTCTGGCCCCGGATTGAATTCGTCTCCTCTGGAGGCCAAGAATCCTGGCGTCTTATCGTTCAGCAACAACCTTTCAGGGGCAGGAGGAGAAGGGGACAACAGAGGATGAGATGGCTGGATGGCATCACCAACTCAATGGACATGAGTTTGAGTAAACTCTGGGAGTTGGTGATGGATAGGGAGGCCTGGCGTGCTGCAATTCATGGGGTCACAAAGAGTCGGACATGACTGAGTGACTGAACTGAACTGAACTAAGTACTATGCCATAGGTTTTTATTAATTAAGTGTAAAAAAAGCCAGAACTTAGGCCATGGGAAAACCTGACAGATACTATTTTATTATGTGAACAACAGTGCATAACCAATAAAGAAGTAAGTGACATGATGTGGCCTCCCACCTTCCCAATGAATTTCAGTGGGAAATACAAAGCACCTTGTAGTTCGTTTGCCCAATCATAACTGGAATCTAATTTCTAGAGAACCAGCTTGAAGAATGTTTTACATGAGTATTGGCCTGGACAATTCTCAAAGTGAAATATACTGAAAGAAAGCAAAGAGGGAAAAGAGAACTCGTAATGGAAGACTAAAAAGTAAAGATAGCCAGATTTCATGCTTGTTCTTTGGCTGGATATTGAATTAAAAAGGGGGAAAAAAGACTATAAAGGATATTTGAGTAAAAGTGGGAAAATTTGAAATACAGGCTGGGGGGACCTCCCTGGTGGTCCAATAGTTAAGATTCATGCTTCCACCACTTTAACACCTAAAGTTATTAATAATTTTAGTCTGTGTCAATGCCCACATTTTACTTAAAAGGGAGGTGTTATATCATCCCAAATGTCCATTAGGAGAAGGATAAACTTTCTGTGGAAGAATAAAAATATCGTCTGAAACTCAGCATTTTCTCATTTATAACAATTGATACTCAACAAAAAGTTATTAGGCACTTCAAAGGCACAGCTAGGTGGCCGCAAGTAGAAGAGGGGAAGACTTATAAAATATGCCCACATTAGGGAATATTTCTCATCTCACTTTATAAGGACAACATCATCTTAATATCAGAAATCTGACAAGAAAAGGAAGAAATATAGTAGACCAAAATTCTTTACTCTAAACAGAGAAGTTCTGAACAAAATGTAGCAAACCAAATTCAGCTGTGTATATACTTATAATATGTATATTTAGTGGAAAATTGAGGCCATACAAGCATAGCAATAGTTGCAGAAATCAATGTGAAAAAATTGTATAGCAATTATAACCTACAAATCATAAAAAATAAAGAAGGTAAATTTTCCTAACCTAATTTTTAAAATCTACCAAAATGTACATAAAACATACTCAGTAGTGAGAGGTTAACTTCCACTCTCTTGTAGATCATAAATGAAACAAAGATGAAACATGGATATTAACCCAGATTACAGGGCAATGTATATAGGAATTGCAATTAATTTAGAGAAATATTATTAGTAATGACTTCAAAATTGGCAAGTTTCCTACCATTGAAATAATCAAATGATAAAAGCTGATTATATTCCCACATTCCAGAAAAAAGAAATAGAAAAGAATAAAAATTTTATAAAAGCAAGAATAATATTGAGCACCTAGGGTGGAAAAAAACAACAAAATATTTGCAAAGCAATCAGTACCCTGAAAAATTTTGAGATAATTATAAACCCCCCAAAACTGGAAGTATATACCATATTTATTAACACAAAGATAAAATGAGTCAGGATGTTAAACCTTTCTAAATAGATCAAATATAACACTGATAAAAATTCCAGCAGAGAGCTTTGGTAAATTGACAAACTGGTACTAACATTGTTTGGAAAAGTAAACAGCTAAGATCAGAAAAACAACAAATCAGAACAAATTTGGAAGACTTACACTGCTACCTGTCAAAATCTGTTATAAAGCTTTCTAGACTAACCTGGAAACAATACACAAACCATTGAATTGCTACACATATGATTTTTGTGCTTCTCTCATCTGTGTTCATTAAGGATTGCACCCATACCATGAAATGGGAATACCAAGACCACTGAAGTCACTGTAAGAGAAATCAATCTAACCTTGGGGATGATGTAGTTTCTGAATTCAACGTCATGGGTCACCATATGGGGCAGACTGGAGGGGACCAGGTCAATGTATCTCTGGATCTCGTGAACCACAGCATCCATGTAGGGCATGTGGCTTCTGTCCTGCATGCAGGGGCTCCGGTGTCTTCCAATCACATGGTCAATCTCTTCCTGGACCTTAGCTGATAAGAGATAGTATGACTAATGCAAAAAAGAAAAACGCATATCATGTTTGCATATGAATTCAGGGATCAGTTCAGTTCAGTCGCTTAGTCATGTCCTACTCTTTGCGACCCCATGGACCTCAGTACACCAGGATTCCCTGTCCATTACCAACTCCCAGAGCTTGCTCAAACTCATGTCCATCGAGTCAGTGATGCCATCCAACCATCTCATCCTCTGTCGTCCCCTTCTCCTCCCACCTTCAATCTTTCCCAGCATCAGGGTCTTTTCCAATGAGTCAGTTCTTCGCATCAGGTGGCCAAAGTATTGGAGTTCCAGCTTCAGCATCAGTCCTTCCAATGAATATTCAGGACTGATTTCAGGGATACACGAAGCATTATGAAGGTGTTCCAACATCATTATAAACTCAGTTAGAACTTCCCTGGTGGTCCAGTGGATAAGAATCTGCCTGCCAATGCAGGGAGCACGTGCTCAATCTCCGGTCTGGAAGATTCCATATACTGCCGGGTAACTGAGCCTGTGCCTCGCAATTATTGAGCCTATTTGTTGTTAACTACTGAAGCCTGTGTGCCCTAGAGCCTGTGCTCCACAACAAGAGAAGCCATCACAATGAGAAGCCTGAATACAGCAACTAGAAAGTAGCCCCCAGTCGCTAAATTAGAGAAAGTCCATATGCAACCAGAAAGACCTAGCACAGCCAAAACTAAGTGAATAAATAAAGAAAAATTTTTAAAAAAATTCAGTTACTTGCCCAGAACTATACCCAGACATAGAGAGAAAATGACCATAATATAGATGTATGTACGTTTCCTAAAAACTAGGTTTAAGTTACATCTATATGCAAAACAGAAAAGCAGACACAGATGTACAGAACAGAATTTTGGGCTCTGTCGGAGAAGGCGAGGGTGGGATGTTTTGAGAAAACAGCATCGAAACATGTATATTATCAAGGGTGAAACAGATCACCAGCCCAGGTTGGATGCATGAGACAAGTGCTCGGACCTGGTGCACTGGGAAGACCCAGAGGGATGGGGTGGGGAAGGCGGTGGGAGGGGGGATCAGGATGGGGAATACATGTAAATCCATGGTTGATTCATGTCAATGTATGGCAAAAACCACTACAATATTGTAAAGTAATTAGCCCCAAACTTATAAAAATAAATGGAAAAAAAATTAAAAATTAAAAAAAGATACATCTATACATATCTCTATATTAACATACATGATAAAACAAATGATGAACTGTTTCAAAATATAAACAGAACATAACCTCAAGTCATTACAGTCCTTGCTGAAAGAAAAATAGGAATCAGATGTTAATTTTTAATAATATAAATTATTATATTTTATAATAAAAATTCTTATATAATTTTTATATAAATATAAAAATAATATAGAGGTAGAAAAGTTAAATTATGCTTGTTTTTGTGTATTTGTACAATTTGCAATGGTACTCTTTTCATCTGTCAATTTCCATAAGCCACCACACTGAGTATTCTAGCAGTTTCTTCTGAAATTGATGCTATATTTCTAAATAATAATTCACTGTTTCTATTTTTAACATACTTATTTCTAGACAATATTGTCCTATGAGAGATGAGAATTTATTAGTATAGCTCCATCTCTACTTAATACAGAACACACATTGCACACATAATTCCTGTTACTCCATCTCCCCCAATATATTTAGATCACAACTTTTGGCTGTTAGAATTTCATTTTATCATCATTCTGACTACATAAACAAAGCTTCCTAATCAGAAAACTATGATTATGTTTCATTTTTTGTATTTTTTTGGACTTAAATATGTCTTTTTATTTCGTCTTATAAATTTCTACACCTTGATCTAGAACTATTTCCAAATACTGAGATAAATATTCCAAACTCCAAATAATAATTTCCCTTTTATAAGGAAATCTCAGATCATCAATCACTTCTCTTTTGTTTGGTGTCTCCCTTCATAGCTGCTTTATCTATATAATCCATTTTGAAGTGGATATTTTCTATGCCTGATACCTAGCAATAGTCCTGACACTTTCCTTCTCCTTCATGAGTTCTTAAGATTTCTGGAGCCATGACTTCTTCTTTTTTTTTTTTTTTTAGTAAAAACAAATGTATTTTATTCAGGTGAGATCTTTCATAAACTATTCTCATACTATGGGAAATTTAATCAAGAACAATTCCAAGATTTTTTTCTGGGAGTAAAAAAATTTACGCAACATTAAAATCTTTCAATTTGCAAACTTTAGTAGTTAATGAAGGCCGAATCTTATACAACTCTCCTGAGCCACTGAGTATGCCACCATTCAAAAAACAAATCTGACAAGCCAATTTATTGTCTCTATAATTAACAGAAATAAAACTTACAAATAACTGGATTAACTCTGTGTCACTACAATGATCACTTTTAACCACATTACACCCTCAATACAGTTGAGACCATCTATTTGCATGTAGCACTTTCTAATCATCTTTTTAAAGTTGGAATTTTTTTTTTTTACTTTTTTTAATCCTGATAACCAAAGGACTGTATTTTCATAAAGTACCATTTTAAAAAATAAACTACAGCAAAGGCAAAACAAACCCTTAAAAACCTAACAGCTCTGTGTTTCTCTCCAAATAACTGACTAGCACATTTAAAGAAGTGGATGTCTTTTAAAGGAGGCCACCAGACTAAGCTGGGTTATTGAAAAGCTCCAAGTGTGGCAGCATCCGTGACTGCAATTCTACAACAGGGATGTGGACGTAGCTTCCCTAGAGTCTATGCCTGGTAAGCACATGCTCAGAGGAGCTATGAGGCTCTCCCAGTCTTACTGAGGTCATGCCAGCTAGGGCTGCTGGGTGAAGGAAGAATCAGTCCACCTTTCCAGCCTGTGAGGTTATGTACACTTACCTGATTTCATCATTATGAACACACCTACAGCCACATCTGTAGGCTACCAATTTGTAACTGCACCACAGTGAGGTACTCGGCAATCTTTGGTGCTGTGCCAAGATAACTAGCTGACTTTCGATGCTGCTACAATAAAAAGTATTTAACTTATAGGACGTAAGGGATATTGGAGTGTTCCACAAAGTAAGTAACACTAACACTGATCATTGTGAAATTTAAAAATAATGTAGAAACATTTATACCTATTACTATGTGTCCGACAATGCTGACTCATACAAAATTTTCATTATTATATAAAGGCTTTCATGATGCAACTCCCGGGCTCTTAAATTTTAAAAAGTACAGAATAAAATTCTTGATCCTAAATTTTTGTCACTGCTCCTGAGATTTATGACTGAAGTAAGAGAAACACCCCAAACTGGTCATATTATGAAATCATAAATTCAATGGAAACCTGCTTCAAAACTACAAATTATTTCAGACAAATAAATATATATGTTCACATTTATAAAAATTTCCACATTACTCATAGAAACAAGCTTCATAAAATTTATATACTGAATACAATAAAAATCAGTCCTAATGAAGATTTAGCTCTTGTCCTTCTAAATAAAAAACTCTGTGTTTGAGGTATCTCTTTAAGACATGCCAATATGGCACATTTGTAAAACAACCCAGGAGTCTGTCCTAAAAATCCTGCCCAACACAGCATCATCTCTACCAGACTTACAAATAGGTTGAATTAGACTTGTCTTTTTAAACAAGGAAGAAATATTTTGTTACAAAAACGAAGGAGGCAGGTACCAGAAACTCTGCATCTCAGAAAACAGTGAAATTTTGTTATAAATATTTTCATTATCATATTCCTGCTGACACCATTCATTTAAAAAGTTCTAGTCAAGACCAATAAAGCAGCTTCATCTCCTATGACATCCAAAAAAAAAAAAAATCCAAGTGAAGAATTTAATTATCTTAATAGTAATATATTATCATAGGATATAAAGCTTTTAAAATTTTCAGTGTCAAGCCTACCTTGCTTTATCACTGGAAGATGGACACTTAATCCAGCAATATTCATTTACTGCTAGGTAGACTGCCTGTGTTGACTGTAGAAAAGCAATTTACAATCAGCTTATGAAGTAATAACATTAACACAGAAAGGAATACCAAAAATGATGAGTTTTGTTGCACAGATATCCATACTTGGGGCATGGCTATCAAGTAATAAGACTGATTCAATACTCTATAATCATAGCACATTAAAATATTGTCAGACATTAATGGTCCTATATATGAAAAAATGTCTATATGGAAATGGCTGTGATTTATTGCAAAGCATAATTATATGGCAAATTTCAAAGAAGGTCAAATAATTTTCAAAACTAAATTTTTAAATTTAATAGCTCAGGCCAGTCTCAGTTACTTTTTGGAGATTTCAGAACTGTTAGGGGCAGAGGAATGCTTTTCCTTTTTTCTCTTCTTTTTGTCCTTTTTGTGATGCTTCCCTTTTTTTGACTTACTCTTTTTCTCCTTTTTCTTTTCTTTCTTCTGGTATTTTTGCTTCTTTTGTTTTGAAGTGTCCTCTTCAGTGGAACTAGATGAATAAGACCACTTCCTTTTTTTTTTTCAACTTGATTTTCTCTTTGCTTTTTTCTTTTCCTCTTCTTCATTAATTCTTTTTTCTTGCAATGCTTGCAGTTTATTCAGTTCCTCATTTTCTTCATCACTCTCTTCACTGCTTGTGCTGCTGACATCCAAAACTATATCCCTTTTGGGATCTACTCGGAGAAAATTGCGGCATTCAAAAGTCAGGTGACCAAGGTAGCCACATTTTTTACAGCCTGCTCGGACACTGTCCTTGTTGCAACCTGAAATTGCCATGGCGTTGGTAAGAGGGGTCGCAGAACCCCTAGGCTTCTGAGGGATCGCTCGCTTCCCGCTGGCCGCGAGGACAACACCCAGCCAGGGGGCCGTCTGTCTCCCACCCGCGCCGCGGCACCCGGGTGACAGGAGGCGAAGGCCCTAAAAGCCCCTGGAGATCGCGGAACCAAGTGCCATGGCTTCTTATGACGTGACTCAGGCATTTGGATGAGAAAAGGGAGAGTGGGTAAAAATTTTGTCAAACACACTGGTCTGAAAATACCCTTTATAAAATCAATACCCAGTTTGATAGTTGCACTTGAATTCTGATGCTATTGTGAACTCTAATACTTTATCTATGACCTGCTAAATTTCTCTGAAAGTTTTTGTGATTTTCTCTTCTATCCTGGTGTTCTGAAGTTTCACGATCCTCTATCTTGGGGTGAATGTTTTTATTTCATTCACTCTGCTAGACACATTAAGAGAATTATCTATCTACATGGAAATATTTGGAGGTCTTTTCTCCAGAGTGTTCACTCTCTGGAGTTCTTCTCTTGCTGCTGAATTTCAGGAAGCAGGATGCAGAAAGGAGCTGAGTCTGAATTCAAGATGTGGATTCTTCCCTACACTTTCTTCCATGCTGTGACCTCACTCT
Source organism: Odocoileus virginianus (assembly GCF_023699985.2). Taxonomy (NCBI): domain Eukaryota; kingdom Metazoa; phylum Chordata; class Mammalia; order Artiodactyla; family Cervidae; genus Odocoileus; species Odocoileus virginianus. The sequence goes on along the minus strand of NW_027224366.1, from coordinate 189,777 downwards.
TTCCTCCTGTTTCTGCCCAGTGTCCTGGGCATAGGGCCTCTTAGATTCCACTTCTCTAGAGAGTAAACCTCTCTCATCCTGTTGGGGGAACACAGTGATATGATAAAGTGAAAGTGTTAGTCTCTCAGTCATGTCCCACTCTTTGTGATCCCATGGACTGTAGCCTTCCAGGTTCCTCTGTCCATGAAATTCTCCAGGCAAGAATACTGGAGTGGATTACCATTCCCTTCTCCAGGGGATCTTTCCAACCAGAGATTGAACCTGGGTCTCCTGCATTGCAGTCAGATTCTTTACCTTCTGAACCAGTAGGGAGTTGTCACAGAGTTGTGGCTAGGTGAGCTACATTTATCAGCTTTTGTCTCCCTCTATTCTGTTTGACACCTGCTACTTCTAAATGCTGAAACTTACAGGATGGTAGGGATATAAATAACTTTTCCTAATTATGTATCTTCCTTTTCTGATATTTAGGATACAACTTAACCTTCTCTGTGCTGTGCTAAGATGCTCAGTCATGTCTGACTCTCTGTGACCCCAAGGACTATAGCCCACCAGGCTTCTCTGTCCATGGGGATTCTCCAGGCAAGAATACTAGAGTGGGTTGCCATGCCCTCCTCCAGGGGATCTTCCCAACCCAGGGATCGAACTCAGGCCTCCCGCATTGGAGATGGATTATTTATCATCTGAGCTACCAGAGAAGTCCAAGAATACTGGATTGGGCAGCCTATCCCTTCTCCCAAGGGAATCTTCCTGACCCAGAAATCAAACCGGGGTCTCCTGCATTGCAGGTGGGTTCTTTACCAACTGAGCTACCAGGGAAGTATCTTCCTTTTCTGATATTTAGGATACAACTTCATCTTCTCTACTGACTTCATTATCACCCTTGAATATGTTCTCTGTGTTTTAGAAATTTGTTAAAGATCTATCTGTTGCTGTTTCCTGGCCTCCTCTTATCCAACTTTAGAAGACTGATTCTCATTTGTAATATTTCATAGTCATTGTAGAGACATCCTGACACATGACAGGACATTCTTTCTAAATTGCTATGAATAATCATAACTCTTTAAATGTAAATGTCTTATATAATGTTCTTCATAAAAGATAAAATTATAGACTGTCAGAGTTCCTATTTTGGCAAGCACTGTTTCTCTAGAACCAGACTTCTGGACTAATAAAATACCTTTACTACTGCTAAGTCACTTCAGTCATTTCCAACTCTGTGTGACCCCATCCCTGGGATTCTCCAGGCAAGAATACTGGAGTGGGTTGCCATTTCCTGCTCCAATGCATAAAAGTGAAAAGTGAAAGTGAAATCGCTCAGTCATGTCTGACTCTTTGCGACCCCATGGACTGCAGCCTACCAGGCTCCTCCATCCATGGGATTTTCCAAGCAAGAGTACTGGAGTGGGGTGCCATTGCCTTTACAGGTACCTTAAACCTGAATAGTACAATTTCTTATGAATCTAAATTTTTAGATCACTTCCCAGAATGTAGACGTTATCTCTGGCTACCTCACTAAATTTCTAGGATTTCCATTTAGGCTTCAGTAAGGAGAGTTTCCAGAGAAGCAAATGGCAACCCACTCCAATATTCTTGCCTGGAATCCAAGAGACAGAGGAGACTGGTGGGCTGCTGTCTATGGGGTCGCACAGAGTTGGACACAACTGAAGTGACTTAGCAACAGCAGCTGCAAGGAGAGCTTCCATTTTCCCTACCCTGGCTTCAGAACACTGCATTTTAAGAATGAGGTGGCAACAAAGTGGCCTTTCCATAATAAAGCCATTATGCAGCCCCAGGCCAATTCATGCTGGGAGTGCCTGCTACACATGACCTCTCATGAAATCCAGATGCTGCTTTATCACATTTGTTACTTTCCACAGTGTCTTCACTCCTGTCTGTCATCCTCCTGTATTACGTAAAGATGCCCCAATACCATCCCTTCATTAAATCTGAAAACATTAAGCTGATCAAGGAGAGATTTAAATAATTCTCTTAGAGCAACAAGATGGAAAACACTCCCAGTCTCTTTCCAATATCTCTTTTGCACTCACCCTGCTCACCATGTACCATACCTGTGACCTCTGGGTGCTTCAGCAGCAGGAGGAGCCCATATCTCAGAGTGGTGCTTGTCGACTCTGTCCCAGCTCCAAACAAATCAAATACAGTGGTTGTCAAGTTTTCAAGAGTAAACTCCAATTGTTGATTTTGTTTTTCCTAGGAATGATTTGATAAAATTGTTTGACAAGCTAGTTCATCAGAATTGCCCTTAATCCAAAATAGCTCATGGTTTTTTAAAGTTAAGGCAACATACAAACTACTTGGCAATTACAGAAAAAAAAAAAAAAAAAACCACTGTACAGAAAAACAAAATATTATAGATCAGTTGACTTAAATGCCATTTTCTCCTGCCTTATTCCTCATTTGCCTAAAAGTTCCATTCATCAGCTTCTTTTGCATTTAGGTAGTGGTTCAGATGGTAAAGAATCTTCCTGCAATGCAGGAGACTCAGTTTGATTCCTGGTTAGGGAAAATCCCCTGGAGAAGGCAATGGCTTCTCCATTCCCTGGATATTGGAATGGTTACCCACTCCAGTATTCTTGCCTGGAGTATTCCATGGACAGAGAGAAGCCTGGCGGGCTCCAATCCATGAAGTTGCAAAGAGGCAGACACAACTGAGTGACTAACATATTCACTTTCAGGTTATGCAGTTTAATTTTTTGTAAACAAGATATAAAAAGAAGCTTACTGGTACACTTCCTCTTTCTTAGTCAAAACAAGCATTTGATAGTTTGAAAGTGAAGGCATGGAAAAAGACAGTCCATACAAATGGAAATCAAAAGAAAGCTGGAGTAGCAATACTCATATTGACAAAATAGACTTTAAAATAAAGACTGGAATTTTCTTGGTGGTCCAGTGACTAAGACTCTGCACTCCAATGCAGGGGGCCCAGGTTTGATCCCTGGTTGGGGAACTAAATCCCACATGCTGCAACTAAGTGTTCACATGCCACAATTAGAAGATCCTGCATGCCACAACTAAGACCTGGTACAGCCAAATAAATAAAGATAAACAAGCAAATTAAATACTGTTACAAGAGACAAGGAAGGACAGTTCATAATTATGAAGGATCAATCCAAGAAGATGTAACAATTGTAAATACATATGCACCCAACATAGGGGCACTTCAGTGTATCAGGCAAATGCTAACAGCCATTAAAGGGGAAATCTATAGTAACAAAACAATAGTGGGCAACTTAAACTTACAGCACGGGACAGATCATCCAGACAGAAAATTAAGAACAAAACACAAACCTTAAATAACTCATTAGACTAGACAAACTTACTGTCCTAGATATATAAAAAATATTAATTGGACATTCCATTCAAAGGCAGCAAAATACACTTTTTTGTCAAGCACACACGGAACATTCTCCAGGATATCATCTTGGGTCACAAATCAAAACTCAGTAAATTTTAGAAAATTGAAATCAAATCAAGAAACTTTTTCAACCACAAGGCTATGAGATTAGATATCAATTACAGGAAAAAAATGTATAAAACACAAACACATGGAGGTTGAACAATATGTTATTAAATAACCAATGGATCGGACATGACTGAGCACACACCCACCACACTGCAACTAATGGTATTATACATGATATTATACACAGAAAATCCTAAAGATGCTACCATAAACTACTAGATCTCATTGATGAATTTGGTAAAGCTGCAGGATACAACATTAATACATAGAAAAGAAATCTCTTTCATTCCTATACACTAACAACGAAAGATCAGAACGAGAAATGAAGGAAACAGACCCATTTGTCATCACACCAAAAAGAATAAAGTATCTAGGCATAAACCTACCTAATGAGGCAAAAGATCTGTACTCAGAGAACTATAAGATCCCAATGAAAAAAATCAAAGATGACATAAACAGATGGAAAGATATATCATGTTTGTAGATCAGAAGAATCAATATTGTGAAAATGACTATACTACCCAAGGTAATCTACAGATTCAGTGTAATCCCTATCAAATTACCAAGAGCATTTTTCACAGAATTAGAACAATAATAACAAAAAAGCATTTGACAAGTAAAAGTAAGCAGGCTGCTTTAAATACTGAGTAGAAGGGACTGCTAACATGCAAAAACATTGTGAACCTGTCCTTAGGCCAGTATTAATTTCACAATGCATTTGCAACCTCCAGTGGTCCAGTGCCATGTCTAATATTAAGTAATAAACACACTCCAGGGAGACCAAACACTCTGAATGAGTATATTTTTTAGAAAAAGAGTCATCGCCTTTGACTTTACACAAGCTACAAGCTTGTCAATTCAAAAGTCAGTAAGAAAGGCAGTGAACTCATAAAACAATATTAATATTTTCATTTCTTGAATTGGATTTGAAGATGAAGCGGTTATGTGTATATAGCCTATCATTATTAGGCTATAGAAAACACTGCTGAAAGGAATTATATAAAACAATGTTGAAAGATTAAAGAAAACCTTCCCAGGTGGCGCTAGTGGTAAAGAACCCACTGGCCAGTGCAGGTAGATGGAGGAGACACAGGTTTGATCCCTGAGTTGGGAAGATCTCTTGGAGGAGGGTGTGACAACCCACTCCAGTATTCTTGCCTGGAGGATCCCATGGACAGGGGAGCCTGGCAGGCTGCAGTCTACAGAGTCAGATAGGACTGAAGTGACTTAGCATGCATATAAATAAAAAGCCTTCCTCAACATAGATCAAAACACTCAGTATTGTTATGATAGCATTACTGAATTAATGTCACAAAGAAGGCAGATAGGAAGTTTCAGAAATCCATCCCTCCACTGAAACAACAACTGGCCATGCACAAAGTATCTGAGCAACTACTTTGGGATTCTAGAAACTAGTTAGACATTTGCAGCCGATGTGCTTAAGTGCAATGTCTTATAAATGTGACATCTCCCATGCTGGTTAACATTCCTCATAACCCAGTTCCAAGGCAGACAGTTATGGAAAGTGTGGACTGTATTTGTGGTGTAGCCAGCGGATCTCAGAGCAGAAAACTGGACCACATTTTTCTACATTGGGATTGTGTGTTTGGATCACCGAGAGGCTGGCACAGAGGACAGCCACTGTTTCAATCTCCATGGCTTTCATTGAAAACATAAAGAGAATGCTTTCTTTTCCTATTTATATTTAGGTATAGGTATTTAATAGAATTTCTGTAAGGCCACTATGACCATGGAGATAACAGAACAGAAAGTCAAGTGACCACATAAGATAAGAAAATAGTCTTGGCAAAAATAATCTGGAAAAGTTACTACACAAAGGAATGAATACAGTCTTCATCAAATAACAATAGCAATTGTTAGAAGTGCATAAAATCTTATTTCAAGAGTTATCACATTACATTATATAAAACATATAAGTATGTTAATAGCTGAAAAAAAATTGACACAAACCACTGGTGAGGAAGCCCAGACACTGGAAATACTAGATTAAAAACTATAAGATACATGTCTTAGGTATGTGCAAAGAGATGAAGGAAGCCATATACAAAGAACTAAGAATATCAGAAAAGTGTCAGAACAATAGGGAATATCAATAATGAGAACTGCATTATAATAAAGAACCAATAGAAATTCAGGAGCTAAAAGTACAATACCAGTAAAACTAAAAAACTTACCAGAAAGTTTCTGGTATTGTACTTTTTACAATAAAAAGTAGTATACTAAAGTAAATCATTCACTATATCTAATCATTTTAAACCATGTATATAAATATCCCACTTATAATGGAGTATAATATAGCCATAAAAAGGAAGGAAATCCTGCCATTTATGATTGCATGAATGGGACTAGAAGGCATTATGCTAAATGGAATAAATCAGGAAGAGAAAATAAAATATATTATCTCACCTATATGTGAACTATGGGCTTTCTCAGAAGTGCAGTGCTAAAGAATCCACCTACCAAAGCAAGAGACACAAGAGACCTGGGTTTGATCCCTAAGTCAGGAAGATCCCCTGGAGTAGGAAACAGCAATTTGAGAATCCCATGGACAGAGGAGCCTCGTGGGCTACAGTCCATGGGGTCACAAAGAGTCGGATACAACTGAGCGACTGAGCATGCACACATATGTGAACTATAAAATAAAAACCTGAACTCATAAATGCAGAGAACACATTGGTGGCTGTCAGAGATGAAGAGGGTTGAAAATAAATGAACGTGGTCAAAAAGTACAAACTTCCAGTTGTAAAATATAAATAAGTCCTAAGGATGTGCAATACAGCATGATAACTATAGTTAATACTGTATTGTAAATTCGCACGTTTCTAGGAAGGTAAATCTTAAAAATTCTTATCACAAGAAAAAAATGCAATTATATGTGAGATGGATGTTAATTAGACTTATTGTGGTGATCATTTTGCAATACATGCATATATTGAATCTTTATGTTGTACATCTAATGCTAATACATTATATGTTTACTATATTAATTCCTCAAATTAGAAATAAAAATCTACATTGTCTACAAGAAAGTCACTTAAGACCTAAATATACAAATATGTTGAATGTGAAAGAAGAAAAGAGATATTGCAAGATTGAGTAGCTAAATACAGTCTTAAGAAGGCCTGTCCTCAAGAGAAGCTAGTTAACCAGAGCCTCACCTGCTAGGGTTTTATCAGACACTAACTGACCTGAGAGTAGAGAAATACCCCATTCAGCTAGCTCTAGCTGTGGGAGAAGTGAGATTCCCAGCTCTGGCCCACTCTTGCTTTCCTGCCAAATCTAAGGAGGGAGAAAAACACTGAGGAACACACATGAAGTTAACAGTCCAGAGGCATAGGCTCACTAAAATTTTGCAATCCCTCTCAAAATCACTACTGCCTTCTTGGTATAAATTGACAAGTTTATTCTAATATACACGTGGAAATTTAAGAGATCACTAAAGCCAAAAGAATCTTTAGAAAGAACAACAAAGTTAAAGGATGTTTCAATTTCAAAACTAACTACAAAGCTAGTAATTAAGACCACCAGATGATGTGATACTGACATAAGGACTGACAGAGATTATCAAAATAGAATTGAGATTACACAAATAAACCCCCACATTTTGAGTCAACTAATTTCTAACAAGGATGTCAAGATGACTCATGTGGGAAAAACACTCTTTTCCACAAATCGCGCTCACAGACACCAACTTCCAATTCCATATCTATGTCAATCCATTTTACTTTACACTCAATTAAGGTTTCGCTCTTCCATCCACCTACTCTTTCCAATCACACTTCTCTGCACTGCTGAATACAGGATACACCCATCTGAAATTCCCTCCCCTGTCTTTCAATGCAAATATATTATCATATTTCCAACCACTGGACATACAGGAAGGTCAGCTGCCTTAAGCCATTCTTTTCCATTCCCTCACACAGTGTATGCAATTACCATGATCATCTTCACATTACAACATGATATTTTGTATTTTCTCAAAATAACTGGACACAACTTAGCAAATAAACAACAACTTGTTGTTGTTGACACCTGAGGTGTCATTCTGTCTCTCTTTGGGTAGATTCTTAGTGTACAAAGAGCAGGATCAATTTTTCTACTTATCATGCACACAATAGGTATTTAAAATGCTTGACAGAATTGCTTCCCTGACCATTAAAATAACTCTGGTAAATACAGAGCTAGTCAATGAGCCACAGAATGCACAACAATTAGATAACTGAACTGTCATTAACATTTTACCTGCTCCATTCTGATCAGGAAACAGTCAATATAGTCCCGAGGGTTGTTAATATCCAGGGATGCTTTGTGTTCCATTGCTTTCTCCAACGCATAACTTTTTATATCAGCAACATTTTTAAGTACTTTGTTATGACTTCCTGGTAAATAATCAATGAGTGCAGGGAAATTATTGCAAACCTAGGAGAGAAACAACTGTTTATTAAATAAATATCACTTTAATAATACTTCTATACCATAAGCCAAACCCTGATCAGAAATGGTATTATAAGTATTAATATAACATGATCTCTGTATTGAGGGAAATTCTTACCGTACAGGTACATAATTTGCTATACTGATAGATGTCTATGAGTGAGAACATTCTGACCAGGGATCAAAGATGATAATCATTTCCTATAATTGTATATTATATGTATAGTATAAAAGCACTGTTATAAAAATTGTCTCATTTTCTTATATCAACTCTTCCCTTCTATCATGAAATATGAGATGGCATGAAATACTATGACTCACATTTTGTAGATGACAAAAAACAAAGGTAAAGAGAGTTTGGACAACCTGATATCCAGTCCAGAGCTGGTCCCTGATGTTTCTACTGCTGTCTCATAGACTCAAACATGAGATCATGTTTCAGGACTGAAAGAATACTAAAAACCATGAAACTTAACTCATGTGATAAAGTCACTGGCCCCCAGAGCAATTAAGTGCCCTCTGCAAGGTCACATCATTGTCTTTTAGGTAGAGGGCAGAACATGTCAGCTCAGCAAAGGTACACCTATGATGTGGGTTTGTGGTTCCTACACCAAAAAACCCCAATCACCTTTATCATCCCCAAAGCAATTACATTGTCAGTTAAGATGCCAATTGTAGAACCAAACATTCCTGTCCTAGTCAGTGTCCCCTGGCAGTACTCTCCCCCTTTGAAAGAGACATTCTTTTCCTTTCCAAATACAGATATTTCTGCCAACTTAATGTGCCAAAGAAGTCCTTAAGTGGTGACTGGGTGATAAGGCTTGTGGGCAATGGAAGGCTTTCCAGAAGGACATGGAAGTCCTTCTACTGATGTAGGCATGCTTTGGGGAAGCTACCAAAATAGTTTATGGAAAGTGGTTTTGGAAATTGGTGGGAAAACCACTGAACAGTGTCAATAGGATTGAATTACTGTTCTGTATTCTGGGCACGAATTTTCCTGTCTATCATTAAAGGGCTCCACCATCGTCCCCAGATGAGCACTCTGTGATACTAAGCTCTGGGCAGGACTGTGCTGTCCACACATTCGCCTCGCAGCTTGGTGTATCTGGACCTCATGGAGAAAAAAGCAGAAATGATTCCTGGAGAAGAAAGGACCTTGACCTCACCTGAACCCATGGAGAGCTCAGAATCCTGAGGATTTCATTCAGTTTTTCCATTAGATCTAGAAAAATCGGATCTTTATAATCAAAACGGTTCTGGAAAATAATGGAGCAGATCACATTGCAGGGAGCACAGCCCAGGATGAAAGTGGGGTCACAGGGCAACCCTAAAGAATAACAAACAATTTAAACATGTCATTAAAACATACACGAAGAGAGTGTGGAGAAAAGGGAACCGTTTTACACTGTTGGTGGGAATGCAAACTAGTACACCCGCTATGGAAAACAGTGTGGAGATTTCTTAAAAAACTGGAAATAGAACTGCCATATGACCCAGCAATCCCACTTCTGGGCATACACACCGAGGAAACCAGATCTGAAAGAGACACATGCACCCCAATGTTCATTGCAGCACTGTTTATAATAGCCAGGACATGGAAGCAACCTAGATGCCCATCAGCAGACGAATGGATAAGGAAGCTGTGGTACATATACACCATGGAATATTACTCAGCCATTAAAAAGAATTCATTTGAATCAGTTCTAATGAGATGGATGAAACTGGAGCCCATTATACAGAGCGAAGTAAGCCAGAAAGATAAAGACCATTACAGTATACTAACACATATATATGTGAATTTAGAAAGATGGTAACGATAACCCTATATGCAAAACAGAAAAAGAGACACAGATGTATAGAACAGACTTTTGGACTCTGTGGGAGAAGGCGAGGGTGGGATGTTTCAAGAGAACAGCATCGAAACATGTATATTACCTAGGGTGAAACAGATCACCAGCCCAGGTTGGATGCATGAGACAAGTGCTCGGACCTAGTGCACTGAAAGACCCAGAGGGATGGGGTGGAGAGGGAGGTGGGAGGGGGTATCAGGATGAGGAATACATGTAAATCCATGGCTGATTCATGTCAATGTATGACAAAACCACTACAATATTGTAAAGTAATTAGTCTCCAACTAATTAATATAAATGAAAAAAAAAAGAAAACATACACGAGACATTTGTATTTAAGATAGGAGGTAAAGGTAATTTTAGAAACTCTAAAGCAATATTTTGGGCTTCCTTGTGGCTCAGCTGGTAAAGAATCTGCCTGCAGTGCAGGAGACCTGGGTTCGATTACCCTGGGTTGGGAAGATCCCCTGGAGAAGGGAAAGGCTACCCACTCCAGTATTCTGGCCTGGAGAATTCCATGGATAGTCCATGGGGTTGCAAAGAGTTGGACGTGACTGAGTGACTTTCATTTTCACAAGGCAATATTTTACCTGCTATTTCCCTTAACAACAAAGTATTCCACATGCATAAAATCAACGCATCACTTTTACCTTAACCTGAGTAGATCATTTCACCCTAGCCTTGTAAATAATGGTTTTTGACAAAAAATTCAATTTAAATCCACTGCCTTAACTTGTACTCTTTTCACCCAAGGGGACTGTTAAGTTGAAGGAAAAAATAAAGAAAACAGGTTAAAAGACTATTTTTATATCATTTTATAACCTAAACTTATCAGCGCTGAATATTATCTGTTTCCAAAACCTATAGAAAATAAAGCACTGATAAAGAAAAAAAGAGAATAGTGAGAACCTCAAAATGTTTTATATAATGAATAGTTGAAAGAATCATCTCTAGAATCAACACGGAAGTTAAACAGAGACTGTAGGTGAATTCATGTATTTAAAGGAACAGATTTTCAAAAAGCAGCAAGTATCCATGCTGTATGAGAAAAAACTAATACAAATGAACAGTGTTGGCCACCACAACATTGTAAAGCAAAAATCCTCCAACAAAAAACAAATAAAACAAATGAGAGCAAGAAAAATAACTTTTTATAAAATGGGTTTCTTGTTTAAAATATGAATTTTTGTTATTGTTCAGTCACTAATTCATGTCTGTCTCTTTGTGACCTCACGAACTGCAGCACACCAGACTTCTGTCCATCATTATCTCCCTAACTTTGCTTAAGCTCATGTCCATTGAGTCAGTGATATCATTCAATCATCTTATCCTCTGTCACCCCTTGCCCTCAATTTTTCCCAGCATCAGGATCTTTTCCAATGAGTCAACTCTTCGCATCTGGTGGCCAAAGTATTGGAGCTTCAGCTTCAGCATCAGTCCTTCCAAAGCATATTCAGTGTTGATGATACCACTTTAATGACAGAAAGTGAAGAAGAACTAAAGAGATTCATGGTGAAGGTGAAAGAGGAGAGTGAAAAAAGCTGGCTTAAAACTGAACATTCAAAAAGCTAAGATCATGGTGTCTGATCCTATCTCTTCATGGCAAATAGACTGGCACAAAGTGTCAGATTTCATGCTCTTTGGCTCCAAAATCAGTGACTGAAGCTGCAAAATTAAAAGATGCTAGCTCCTTGGCAGAATAGCTATGTCAAAGCCAGACAGTGTTCTAAAAAGCAGAGACATCATTTTGCCCACAAAGGTCCATATAGTCAAAGTTATGATTTTAAAAGTAGTCAGGTATAGATGTGAGAGTTGGACAAAAAAGAAGGCTGAGAGCTGAAGAGCTGATATTTTCGAACTGTGGTGCTGCAGAAGACTCTTGAGAGGCCCTTGGACAGCAAGGAGATGAAACCAGTCAATCCATACCAGGTGATCTGGTATTTCCATCTCCTTAAGAATATTCCACAGTTTGTTGTGATCCACACAATCAATGGAGAAAAGGAAAGGTTTACCCACCCGAACACAGAGTTCCAAAGAGTAGCAAGGAGAAATGAGAAAGCCTTCCTAAGTGATCAATGCTAAGAAATAGAGGAAAACAATAGAATGGGAAAGACTAGAGATCTCTTCAAGAAAATTAGAGATACCAAGGGAACATTTCATGCAAAGATGGCACAATAAAGGACAGAAATGGCATGGACCCAACCAGAAGATATTAAAAGAGGTGGCAAGAATATGCAGAAGAACTATACAAAAAAGATCTTAACGACCCAGATAACCACAATGGTGTGATCACTCACCTCGAGCCAGACACCCTGGAGTGTGAAGTCAAGTGGGCCTTAGGAAACATCATGTGAAAAAGATACTGGAGGTGATGGAATTCCAGCTGAGCTATTTCAAATTCTAAAAAAACGATGCTGTTAAAGTGCTGCACTCAATATGCCAGCAAATTTGGAAAACTCCACAGTGGCCACAGGACTGGAAAAGTCAGTTTTCATTCCAATCCCAAAGAAAGGCAATGCCAAAGAATATTCAAACTACTGCACAATTTCACTCATTTCACATGCTAGCAAAATAATATTCAAAATTCTCTAAGCGAGGCTTCAACAGTATGTGAACCAAGAACTTCCAGATGTTCAAGATGCAGAGGAACAAGAGGTGAAATTGTCAACATCTGTTGGATCTTAGAAAAAGCAAGAGAGTTCCAGAAAAACATTTACTTCTGCTTCATTGACTACGCTAAAGCCTTTGACTGTGTGGATCACAACAACTGGAAAATTATGAAAGAGATGGGAATACCAGACCACCTCACTTGCTTCCTAAGAAACCTGTAAGCAAGTCAAGAAGCAACAGTTAGAACTGGACCTAGAACAGCAGACTTTTCAAAATTGGGAAAAATGTATGACAAGGCTGTCTATTGTCATGCTGTTTATTTAACTTCTATGCAGAGTACATCATGGGAAATGCTGGGCTAGATGAAGCACAAGCTGAAATCAAGATTGCTAGGAGAAGCATCAATAACCTCAGATATTCACATCATACCACCCTTATGGCAGAAAGTGAAGAACTAAAGAGCCTCCTGATGAAAGTGAAAGAGCAGAGTGAAAAAGTTGGCTTAAAACTCAACTTTCAAAGAACAAAGATCATAACATCTGGTTCCATTCACTTCATGGCAAATAAATGGGGAACAATGGAAACAGTGACAAACTTTATTTTTGGGGGGCTCCAAAATCACTGCAGATGGTGCCTGAAGCCATGAAATTAAAAGACACCTGCTCCTTGGAAGAAAAGCTATGACAAGCCTAGATAGCATAGTAAAAACAGAGACATTACTTTGCAACAAAAGTCCGTCTTGTCAAAGCTATGGTTTTTCCAGTAGTAATGTATGGATGTGAGAGTTGGACCATAAAGAAGGCTGAGTGCGGAAGAGTTGATGCTTTTGAACTGTCGTGTTGAAGAAGGCTGTGGGGGAGTCCCTTGAACCACAAGGATACCAAATCAGTCAATCTAAAGGAAATCAACCCTGAATATTCGTTGGAAGGACTGATGCTGAAGCTGAAGCTCCAATGCTTTGGCCACCCTGATGCCAAGAGCTGATCCATTTGAAAAGACCCTGATGCTTGGAAAGATTGAAGGCAGGAGGAGAAGGGCATGACAGAGGACGAGATGGTTGGATGGCATCACTGACTCAATGGGCATAAGTTTGAGTAAGCTCCAGGAGATGGTGAAGGACAAGGAAGCCTGGTGTCCTGCAGTCCATGGAGTTGCAAAGAGTTGGACACAACCAAGGGACTGAACAACAACACACAGTCAAAAGCTTTAGCAGAGTTAAGGAAGCAGAAGCAGACGAATTTTTTAGAATTCCCTTGCCTTTTCTATCATCCCAAAAATCCTTTAAGCTAGGCTTCAGCAGTACATGAACCAAGAACTTCCAGATGAACAAGCTGGATGTAGAAAAGGCAGAGGAACCAGAGATCAAATTGCCAACATATGCTGGATCATAGAAAAATATGAATAAAATGTAAATTTTCTGTTTCAAACATAAATCCCAAGTAAGTGAAGCAGAAAAGGCAAATTGATGAAAACTTTTTAAAAAATTGTCTCCCTAGGAATTAAATGTTAATCATTTCTTTTCAGGTCAAAAATTAATTATTTGGACAGAGTTGCCCTGTGTGAACATCTGGTATATTGTTCTGTGTAGCTAGCAACAGAACAGTATATTTCAATCAGTTTTAAATGCATCATTGAAACCAAAATTATCATATTTCCAGTAAAGAAATCACATTAGAGGAAAAGTTTTCTTTTGTGGTAGGAGATCTATAAAACAAAATTGCTTCAATGAAATGATCAATGAAAATTCATTATGTGGAGAGATAAAATGTTCATATCTATAGATTAAGAATTACTTGAATCAATAATATACTGACAGAGTGACATCAGGAAGATGGTGTCCTAGCCCATGTTCTCCCATAGAAACACTGATTTAGAAATGATAAATGCAGTAAAAATTTTAATGAGGTTTTCAGAATCCAGTTAAGTGTTGCAGTACCATAGATGAGTACACAGCTAAGAATAGCCATATTAAAACTTAAAAAAGTGAAATTTCATTTTTCCTGTATTAGCAACTCCCCCAACCTGGCACAACCCAATGCTGGAAGAGAATGGCCAAGGCGGTGACTACTCCATTGCAGGAAACAGAAGGATGAAGCATGCATCCAAATGAACTGACTTTTCAGGGGCTTCTTTAGGAAATGGTTTCTATCTTAACTAACTTGGAGTGTTCTCAGAACTAGGATTGTACGGATGTCTGGGACCACTGAAAATAAAGGAAAGTGAGGATAGTGCTTTGCTATGGCCAGTGTGGCTTGGCACAATCTAGAGAAAGTGAACCACTTCAGGCTGTTTCTTGAAGGGGATGGGAGAGGAGGAGAGCTTGCATATGGTGCTCTGGTTTTTTGCAGGGCTACCCAAGGGCATGGAATCTGTCTCATCTGATTCAGGGTATTAAGAGGGAACTTGCTGCAGACAGACAACAAAGGGAACAAGAGATTACTTGAAATGAATTTGGCAAGCTTCACTAATTGTGAAATTTTACACTCAAGGCCAGAGAAGTTGCATCTTCATTTTCAAAAGTAAAAGATTTCAAAGGCCCCCAGAATCCCTAGCCAAGATACCTGGTTTTGCCTTATATAAATACTGAGCCACAATAATGTAAAGTAATTATCATCCAATTAAAATAAATTAATTAAATTTAAATAATTAAAAAAGAAGGCAAATCAGCTGTGAACTACTCATTAAAAAAAAAAGACTGGGAGGGTTGGCAATTATTTTTTCAAAATCATGGATTCCAACAGGAAGTCACAAAATACAAAAAGAAGCAGGAAACATGGCTTAAAGGTAGAAAATAAATCTCTGGAAACTGATCCTAAAGAAATGGAGATATTACTTATATGAACAAAGAATTTTTAATAAAGATAAAGATGCTTCATCAGTTCAAGAGGATTATTCATGAACAAAATGAGACTGTCAACAAAGAGACAAAACACAACACAAAAAAGAATCAAACAAGGACTTCCCTGGTAGTCCAATGGTTAAGAATCTGCCTTCACATGCAGGAGACATGGGTTCCATTCCCAGTTGGGAAACTAAGATCCCATATGCCTCAGAGCTACTAAGTCCATGCTCATATTATTTAATCAGAAGATCAAAAGGGAAAAATATGAAAAAGAATGAAGAAATCCTAACAAGCTTACAGAACACCAATAATTATATCAATATGCATGTTAGGGGGAAGAGAGATAGAAAGGGACAGAAAGCTTATTTGAAGAAATAGTGGCAAAAACTTTCCATATAGGGGGAAAACTGACACTCAGATTCTAGAAGGCCAACACACTCTAACTAGGATGAACAAAAGAATCCATTATATGTATGAAATACATTATAATGTATTTCAAAATACATTATAATCAAATTGCCAAAAGTCAAAGATAAAGAGAGAAATGTGATAGCAGCAAGGAAATAGTCGCTTACAACAGAAGCATCATAGAACTAACAACAGGTTTCTAAGCAGAGATGTTGCAGGCCAGAAATGAGTGGAATGATTAAGTAAAAAGAAAAAAAAATGTCAACCAAGAAAACTCTTAACATATCTAGCAAAACAATTCTCCAATAAAGGACAAATAAAAGCTGAAAGTGTTCATCACCACTAGACATGTCTTACAAGAAATGCTAAAATGTGCTAAACTTTAATGAAAGTTGAAACAATAGGGCACTGAACAGCAACACATAACACAAAAGTATAAAGCTTGCTGATATAGGTAAATATATCGACAAATCCAGAATCCCACGGTAATGTAGCGGTGGTGCATAAACCACCATTACCTCTAGTATAGAAATTCAAAGATAAAATGACAAACCTTTACCTAGATTATCTTTAAAAAAAGAGAGAGGGCAGGGACTTCCCTGGCAGTCCAGTGGTTGAGACTCTGCACTTCTGATACAGGGGGCATGTGTTTGATCCCTGGTCAGGGAACAAAGATCCCACATGCCACGCAGCCAAACACAACAAATAAATAAATGGATGAAAAGGTGTACAAGAAAGTCTCACTCCAAATATCAAGTGCTGTTTAAAAATTTTTAATTAAAAAAGAGAAAATTCAAATGAAAAACAATCAGAAGTGAAGATGAGACATTACAACTGATACCACAGAAATAGAAAAAAAGTTGAAGCAACTACTATGACATCAACAAATTGTAATGCATAGAAGAAATGGATAGACAAGCTGTTGGGACTGAATCATGAAGAAATAGAAAATCTCACAAATCAAAAATGATAAAGTTGTCAAATCAGCAATCAAAACCCAACAACAAAAAAAGCCTAGAACCAGATGGTTTCACTGGTGAATTCCACAAACATTTAAGGATTAGAAACATTGCCAATCCTTCTCAAACTCTTTTGAACATATCAAATTTATCAATGCAATATACCACATTATTAAAATGAAAAGCAAAAATCAACACAATCGATGTAGGAAAAGCATTTGACAAAATTAGAAATTCTTTCTTGATAAAAACATTTCTATATTACTCAACATAATAAAATGATATATGACAAACCTACAGTTAACATCATACTCAAAGGTGACAGTCTGAAGGCTTTTTCTCTAGGATCAGGAAAAATATAAGATTGCCTCCTCTTACCACTCCTATTCAACATAGTACTGGGGGTCCAGGCCACAGCTATCTCTCAGTAAAAAAAAATAAAATGTGTCCAAAGGAAAAGGAAGAAGTAAAATCTGTCTGCTTGCACATCTTATGATCTTATATCTGGAAAGCCCTAAAGACCCTACTAAAAACTTAGAACTAATCAGTTAATTCAGTAAAGTTATAGGATATGAAGTCAATATAAAAAATGAGACATTACAACTGAAAGTGATCTATGAAAACCCCACAGCTAACATTGTACTCAAAGATGACACATCGGAAGATTTCCTCTAGGATCAAGAACAATAAGAATGCCCACTCTTACACTCCTATTCAATATAGTACTGGACTCCTAGCCCCAGCCGTCTCTCAGTGGCAACCCACTCCAGTATTTTTGCTTGGAAAATAACATGGACAGAAAGGATTGACGGGCTACAGTACCTAGGGTTGTAGAGTTAGACACGACTGAGCATGCATACACACACAAAGGAAAAGGAAGAAGTAAAAAAGTCTGTTTGCACATGCAATGACCTTATATATGGAAAACCCTGAAGACCCTACTAAAAACTGTTAGAACTAATCAGTGAATTCAGTAAAGTTGTAGGATATGAAGTCAACATAAAAAATGATTGGCATTTCTGTACACTAAAAACAAACTGTCTGAAAAAGAAATAAAGAAGACAATCCCATTTTTCTCACAATAAAATGATTAAATGCTTAGGAATAAATTTAACCAATGAAATAAAAGTGTTGTATACTGATCTCTCAAAGACACGGATGAAAATAATTAAATAAGGCATGAATAAGTGAAAAGCTATTTAGTGTCCATGAATCAGAAGTATTAATACTATTATTTTGTCCATAATATCCAAAGCAGTCTGTAGAGTCATTGTAATTCTATCAAATTCTATCAAATTCTAATGGCATTTCTTACAGAAATACAAAAAATAATTCTAAAAATCCACATGTAATTACAAAAAGACCCCAAATACCCAAAGAAATTCCAAGAAGAATGAAAAATGCTGAACAAATTAAAATTTCTGATTTCAAGTCATATTACAAAGCTAAGATATCAAAAGAATATTGTACTGGCAAAAAAACAAACACATAAACCAATGCAACAGAATTCAGAGCCCAGCAATAAACCCATACATATATTATCAACTAATATTTGACAAGGGAGCCAAGAATACTCAATGGAGAAGGATAGTCTCTTCAATAAATAGTGTTAGGAAAACTACAAATTCACATGCAAAAGAATGAAACAGGACCCTTATCTTTACCACTCACAAAAGTTAACTTTAAGTGGATTAAAGACTTCAATGTAAGACCTGAAAGCAAAAAACTACTAGAATAAAGCTTCGAGAAAATACTCCTTGAGAATGGTTTTGGCAATGTGATTTTTTTAATGTGACACCAAAAGCACAAGCAATAAAGTCAAAAGTAAACTGATGGGACTACCTCAAAGTAAAAAGCTTTTCTGCACAGCAAAATAAGTATGAAAGGAAACCTAAAAAATGTGAGAAAATATTTGCAAGCCATATTTCTTATAAGGGGTTAATATCCAAAATATATAGAGAACTCATAGAACACAATAAAAAGAAAAGCAACCTGGTTAAAAATGGGCAGAGGAACTGAACAGACATTTATCCCAAAAGACATGCAAATGGCCAACAAGTGCATAAAAGGTTCTCAACATTACCAATTGTCAGGAAAATGGAGATCGACACCAAAAAACACACATTAGAATGGCTGCCATCAAAAGTCAAGAGATATCAATGGTTGACTGGGATGTGGAGAAAAGTGAGCACTTAAACACTATTGGTGTGAATGTAAACTTCTACAGTCACTATGTAAAACAGAGTAGAAGTTCCTCTATAAGTTAAAAATAGAACTACCATATGATCCAGCATTGCTACTTCTGAATCAAATGAAAACAGAATATCATAGAGGTTTCTGTACTTCATGTTTATTGCAGCATTTTTCACAATATCTAAGATATGGAGACAAACTAAGTCTCCATCAACTGTTGAATGGATAAAGATAAAATAAATATACACACAGAGAGTTGACCTTTGAACAACACATGGATGGAGCACTGACCCCCATCCCACCCGGTCACAGTTGAAAGTCCATGTATAACTTTACAGTTGACTTTCCATATCTGCAGTTACATATTCCAGGCTCCAACCAAGCATGAATCATGTGGTACTGTAGCAAGTACTTCCTGGAAAATATTCACATATCAGTGGACCAATGAGTTCAAACCCATGTTGTTCAAGTGTCTACTGTATATCACTTTAAGTGCAGCACTTGAGTGATATATACATACACACACACAATGGAATACTATTCAGCCATGAGAGGAAGGAAATCCTTGTATTTGCTACCACTGAATATATCGTGAGCATATTATGCTGAGTGAAATAAGACAGGCAAGCCAAATACTATATGAAATCACTTATATGTGGAATCTAAAAAAAAAAAAAAGAACACACAGAAGCAGAGTAGAAGGATGGTTTCTAGGGGGCAGGATGTTAGGGAAACAAGGAGATGTCACTCAAATAGTACAGATTTCCAGTTAGAAAATGAATCAGTTCTGGGGAACCTAATGCACGACAATATTATTAGAGTTAACATAGCCATATTACATACCTAAAAATTACTGAGAAATTAGATTTTATGTGTTCTCTAAAGAAAGGTAATTATGGGACTTGATGGAGGTGCTAGACAATGCTATGGTAGTAATCTATTGCAATATATGAGTATATAAAATCAACATATTGTATACTTTAAACTCACACAGTATCAATTATATCTCAATGAAGCTGGGGGGAAATATTGAGTGTAGACCACATCCGTTCAGGAAGTTGGTTTTTTAAAAACCTGGATATGTAGGTGTAGTTACAGCTACCACGTAGGGAAAATGTATGGTTCAGTAGAAAAGTATGCACTATCTATATAGTTCACCCTTCTGTATTATGGGAGATATTTTGCAACTTTTTCAATTTTCAACCATAGATAGTGACACAAAATAATTCTTGTCTCTAAACATACAAACTCTGTTCTGTAGAGATTCAGTTGACTTTCCTAGCTAGTTTTGTCTTCATTTGCATATTCATATCAACATGTTTTTACTCTAAATAAATTTGTACTTTTCCACCCTTGTCCTATAACCTGGTTGGAACACTCTGTTACTACTTGTAACTTATTTCCTCATTAATGAGTTATATAACATTTTTAACTTGTGTTCATTTAAAAAAATAAAGAAGATTGGTCAATAGGTATCTGAAATGATGCCACCATCACTAATCATTAAGTTTTGCTCTTGTCTCAGCTTACCAATAACCAAAGGTGTGATTGGACCAGCCCTTGTGTTCATATTTTGACTGTGGAGGCTCCTCAAATATCAAAAATATTCAATACAATTACTATATTACCCAGAAGTCCCATTTATGAGTTCTTATCCAAAAGAACTGAACTGATTTGGGATCTCAAATAGATATAGCCATGGGGTGGAAAGAACCTAAATAGCCCTCAATAATTAGCAAAAAATCAAATATGCAAATACACACACTGGAGTACTATTCAGTCATAAACATGAAAGAAATCTTGTCACATACTACAATATAGATGACCCATGAGCATATTTTGCTAAATAAAAAAGTCAGTCATGAAAGGACCAATGTTGCACAATTCCACTTAGATGAAGTAGCCAAAGAAGTCAAACTCACAGAAATAGAAAGTAGATTGCTGGTTAGCAGGGCCTTGGGGAAAGGAAATGGAGAATCCAGTGGGTAGAGAATAACAGTCATGAAGGATGAAAGCTCTAGAGGACTACTGTGTGATTATAGTTAATAATACTGTCCTGCACACAATAAAATGTTAAGAGGATAGATCTCATGTTATATGTTGTTTACTATAAAAAATTTTTCAAGTGTTGTAAAGAAAGGTAGGGCATGGAACAAAAGGAGCATGTATACTTAGTGGTTCCTATGCCAATCTCTTTTATATTCCAGGCTTGTAAGGTTAAAATAAAGTTTATTTTACTTTATAGGTAGAGGGTGATTATGAAAACTTTGGGAAATTTCATCTATATGTGATTCACATGAAATCTGATTTTCAGTCTTTACTTTTATTTAATTTTTAATTATTTTATTTTATTTAATAAAAAAATTAAAACCATGTAATCTGTAATACAAGCTGAAAAATCAGAGTCATTATGACAAACACTTTGTGCCTGGTAGTGGGAAGTAAATAATTACCATAAATTTGTTATCAAAATCCAATAACGATGAAACAAAGTTTGGTAAACTGAAAACAGAGTCAAATTCTAGTTCAAGAAGGCAGGGTAAAAGGGTATTCATTAGGTTGAAATCTAGTTAAATAAAACATTTCATATTAATCACTTGGTTCGGTGTATTGTGCTGAATTATGTTGTAGCATATACTTTTTCAAAATATTAATATAGTGAGTATTGACTAGCAAGAAATCATTGATGCTGATATCTTTAAATAGTGCTGCCTTTACAGAGAGGGCTTCCCAGGTGGAGCTAGTGGTAAAGAGCCTGCCTGCCAATGCAGGAGACGTAAGAGACACAGGTTCAATCCCTGGGTCGGGAAGATCCCCTGGAGGAGGGGACAGCAGCACACTCCAGTATTCTTGCTAGGAGAATCCTATGGATAGAGGAGCCTAGTGGGCTACAGTCCATAAGGTCACAAAGAGTCGGACATGACTGAAGGGACTTAGCATGCACTCATGCCTTTACAGAGGAACTCAACGATTGAGGAGAACTGAACTGAGATATTCCTAATGGACTGAAATCATAGATGACATAACTATTGGCCAGAACTGTAGGACTGGATCCTGGAGTAACTGTCAGTTATTTCTGTGAGACTGACTATAAGAATATAGTTCAATTAAGTAAACACATATGATACTTGTTTCATGCTCCATAAGGGCATAAAGAGGTCATTCCCACCCTGTCCACTTAACAAGTATTCCCTGGTGAAATGCTCCAAAACAGAAAACCACATTTATGATACAGGAAAACCACTGCTCTCTCTTTCATGAAATGACTCAAAACTATTCTTAGCGATTTCTGATATTAAAACAAGGCTCAAGAGACACTATGAATAAATGACCTTTTGTAACCACACAGTATGTGTAATCATAGAAGTCCACACATAGCAAGCATAGATACACAAAAACCCGCTTGATTCTCTGCTTCAAACCCTCTCTCCACATGAGGGCTGACAGTCATGACTCATAGGAAAGATGTGGCCCATCCTGAAATGCTTCCAAGGGGCATCACTGGAGAGAGAGAAGACTTAATGATAGAGTTACAGAGCATAGAATCACCCACCATTGGTTTTTCTCAACTCCTCCACCAGGCAGCGGGCTTCCTGTTGAACTCGGTCCTCAATGCTCCTCTTCCCCATCCCAAAATTTCTCAGGGTCATGAGGGAGAAGCGCCGCATCTCCTTCCAAGTCTTCCCATTGCTGAAAATGATTCCTACCAGGAGGAGAAACAGAGACTTAGGAGGGGGGTCCCAGGGAAGGAGAAGTAAGCTGACACTTGGCAGCCTCCCACATGGACGAAGCTCTGATGGAGAGCTCTTCAAATTCCTGTTTCCATCCTGCCCACTTCCATTGCCAATGCTTGACACATACCATTTCCTTTATTAGCTTCTTTCAGCCAATGGAAACGTGCCTCTTCCAGAAAACTCCTCTCCCAGATCAATCAGGGCTTCTTTCACTGCTTCATATCCATGCAAGACCACGACGGGCTTCACACCAAAATACACAGTGAACACAGGGCCATAGACTTTTGAGAGCTGTGAAAGGAGGTGCACAAAAGAGCAAAAGAAGTCAATATTTGAAACTACATTGTGCCTGAAGCAGAATGTTATCATCCTACTATTATGCTTTCATTCTGCCACATACAGCCTAAATATTTTTGAATTTAATACATAAATATGATGGCAATTGTTACAGTTTCCATTTATGGATGATCTGTTATGCTAGGCAATGGCCCAAGTAACTGGTACCCAGATTATAATTAATCCTCATATTAGCAACTTCAGCAGGTTTATTTGCCCAGCTTATAAATCAGGAGTACATCATGAGAAATGCTGGGCTGGATGAAACACAAGCTGGAATCAAGATTGCCAGGAGAAATATCAATAACCTCAGATATGCAGATGACACCACCTTTATGGCAGAAAGCGAAGAGGAACTAAAGAGCCTCTTGATGAAAGTGAAAGAGGAGAGTGAAAAAGCTGGTTTAAAACTCAACATTCAAAAAACTAAGATCATGGCATCCAGTCCCATCACTTCATGGCAAATAGATGGGGAAACAATGGAAACAGTGACAGAGTTTATTTTCTTGGGCTCCAAAGTCACTGCAGATGGTGACTGCAGCCATGAAATTAAAAGACCTTGCTCCTTGGAAGAAAAGCTATGACCAACCTAGACAGCATGTTAAAAAGCAGAGACATTACTCTGATGACAAAAGTCCATCTAGTCAAAGCTATGGTTTTTCCCGTACTTATGTATGTATGTGAGAGCTGAACCATAAAGAAGGCTGAGAGCTGAAGAATTGATGCTTTTGAATTGTAGTGTTGGAGAAGACTTTTCAGAGTCCCTTGGATTGCAAGGAGATCAAACCAGTCAATCCTAAAAGAAATCAACCCTGACTATTCATTGGAAGGACTGATGCTGAAGCTGAAGCTCCAGTGCTTTGGCCACCTGATGGGAAGAGCTGACTCATTTGAAAAGACCCTGATGCTGGGAAAGACTGAAGGCAGGAGGAGAAGGGGACAACAGAGGACAAGATGGTTGGATGGCATCACTGACTAAATGGACATGAATTTGAGCAAGCTCCAGGAGATGGTGATGGACAGGGAAGCCTGGTGTGCTGCAGTCCACGGGGTAGCAGAGTCAGACACAACTGAACAACTGAACAACAACAACAATAAAGAAAGAAACAGGTTGGGGAATTCCATTTCCTTTCCAGCATCCCATGAGTACTACATAGAAGATTTAAATTTGAAACTCTTATTCACCTGCTCATCCTTAAGGAGCAATGCATCAATCCCCGAGGCCCACCTTTAAACCATCACCTAGCTGACTGCTTCAGAACCACGTGTAGGGTTCTTCCAATGGGAATTCATATTCGTTAGCCCTATGATAAATACTAGAATTCCATATTTTAAAAAACAAATTCAGATAACTCTAATGCACAACTTAGTTTGAGATCCACTGGTGTTACAAAGCTTCATAGAGGCAGCCTCAGGACATGCATATCTCATGGAGGAACAACATCTTCCATCCTGCAGTATTTACAGGGTACAGACAGCAGCTTCCTGCAGAATCCAAATGAGTGCTGCTGCCCCCAGTGGGACCCTGACTGGTGACTTCTTTCTCTCATTCACTCATGCTTGTGCTGAATGCAGGGCTATTTCCTTAACAACAAGCACAATGTGCTTCTTCAGAAAAGTTCTTATTTTCATGGCCATTTTTTACAAGACACACAGCTTATATAGTAAAAGACTTCTGCAAGGAAATCTCTAATCACAAAACACTTATCATTTACTTTCAGTCCCAAACCACAGCAAATGGCTGTGAAACAAAGGAGGGAAGTAACACTTGCAGCTTTTGCCAGTTTATTATTTTGATTCTGTTACATTATGAAAAGACAAATATTTCCCTGCTCACAAAACACATTACTTTGTTTCTTACTTATGACAATGACAGGCCAGAAAAGGGAAAAGAAATACCAGAATTTACAGGGAGTAATTTGCTGATCTGTTTTAACAACGTGCCCAGGACTTTCCTGGTGGTCCAGTGGTTGAGAATTCACCTGCTGATGAAAGTTCAATCCCTGGTGCAGAATGATTCCTTATGCCACAGGGCAACTAAGCCTGTTTTCCACAACTCCTGAGCCCATGTGCCCTAGGGCCCATGCTCCATAACAAGAGAAGCCACCACAATGAGAAGCCTGTCCACCATGGCTAGAGAGTAGCTCCAATCTGCCACAGCTCAAGAAAGCTTGTGTGCAGCAAGGAAGACCCAATGCACTCAAAAATAAATAAATACAATTTAAAAAGTAAAAGAAAAAAACAAAACAAAAAAACAATGTGCCCAGAGAAATATATATGATTTTTAAAATTGGACTTACTTTACTTACCCTTTTCATGCCACTGGAGGAGCATGAAGTCTACTTACATTGGTTAAAGATTTGCTGATGTTCTTAACATCTAACTGTAGGATGTTTCCAAGAATCGGGAGAGGAGTGGGGCCCGGCGGGAGCTTCCCTTTCCCAGAGCTCTGTTTCCAGAGTGACAGGAGAAGCAGAGAGCAGAGACAGAGCACCAGGGCCACAGCCAGATCCATTGACGCCGTCTCTTCTCACTCAGACGACTGTGAGCCTGAAACCTAAGTCCCTGCTGATTCAACACTGGTCTCTCTGAGGACTAAAGATATCAATCACATCCACTTTATGCTCTATTCTGAGGGGACTTTGGCCACTGATAAAGATAAAATTAAAGTGTCCTTTAGTCTTGTTTTCCCTCTGTCCAGTGATGACTTCAGAGATAGTCATTTACATGTACTGGGCTGGGATCCATGTTTGATAATTAAAAAAAAAAAAAATTCCCACTGTGCAGTCAGGATTGAGAACCACTGAAATAAATAACTTGATGCCAAAAAACAGCTCAAAACTCTGGATTCAAGTCAATGATCAGTTGCAAATTTATGACTTTGAAGACAATCAGTATATTCTATACCATTTTTATTTATTTATTACCAAATTAAAAAAGGTTATTGGCATATACTCGATTTACAAATGTTAGTTTCAAGTATACAGCAAAGTGAATAGGTTATACACATACATATATCCATTCTTTTTATCCTTTAGATTATTTTCCCATATAGACAATTATAGAATATTGAGTAGACCCTCTTGCTATACAGTAAGACCTAATTAGTTATCTATTTTTCATTTTTAAATATTTTTAATCCTTTAAATTCTGTAAGTATGATACCACATATACAGACAACTTGGAAAATATAGAACAAATTTGCATATAGTTCCACTGTGTGTTGCAATTATCTTTTTAAGTAGATAAATTAAGGTTTTTAGTTGGAGTTTCAATATCAAATTCTCAAAAATTAATAGAATGAATAGAAAGAAAAGTAGAAGTATACAGTAGATCTGAAAAGCACTATGAACCAATTCAACATAGCTAGATTTATACAATTTTCACACAATAGCAAGATACAAATTCTATTCAAGTTCCCATAGACTATAAACCAGGAGACACTGGAACATATCCAGAGACATAAAACAAGGTGCAAAAATTTCATGGTCTAAAGATATTGAAATCATACAGTGTGTGTTCTCTTACCACTGTGGATTATGTCAGAAATCAATATCAAAATATATTTTAAATAACCCATATATTTTCAAGTGCAATGTGATATTTATCAAGACAGATCTTTGACTTAGACATTGAAAACTTTAAAAAGATTAAAAGAAAAAACACAGAGGGCGATTGAAGAGAAGAAAACATCTAAATGAGAAATTAATATCAAGGATAATTTAAAAACTCCAGGTATCTGGAAATTAAATATCCACTTTTAAATGATGGGTATATCTAAGAAGTCATAACAAAGGAAATTAGAAAATATTTGTAATAGAATAAAAATGAAAGGAGCATTTATCAGAATTTGTTGCATGCAGCTGAAGCTGCTCAATGCAACTAAATACAATGTGGAATCTTGAATAAGGTATGAAAACAAATAATGGACACTAGCATAAAATTTTGTGAAATTTGAACAAAATCTGTACTTTAGTTAATACTAAATACTAATACAGTCGTGTCCGAGTTGCTTTGTGATCCCACGGACTGTAGCCTACCAGGCTCCTCTCTGTCCATGGGGATTCTCTAGGCAAGAATACTGGAGTGGGTTGCCATGCCCTTCTCCAGGGCATCTTCACAATCCAGGTGTTACCCAGGTCTCCCACACCGCTGGCAGATTCTCTACCGTCTGAGCCACCAGGGAAGCCCAAGAATACTGGAGTGGGGAGCCTATCTCCAGGGGATCTACTCAACCCAGGAATGAACTGGGGTCTCCTGCATTGCAGGCAGAATCTTTGCCAGCTGAGCTACCAGGGAAGCCCAGTTAATACTGTACCACATGTTAATTTCCTGTTTTTGTTTTTTGGTTTTTTTTTTTTAACAACATAGTATCTCTTTACTATTTTTCAGAATTGAATTAAAAGTTTCAAGCTTCATTCAAAATTTTTTAAAAATCACTGAGAAAATAAGCTTTCTAGACTTTCAGCAGTAATACTTGATGCCAGAATAAATGGAATTATAGCAATGGTTTGAGTGAATATAAATTAGAATTCTAGCATTCTGGCATTCTATTCATACATAGTAAAACAAGTGGAACAAAAATGTCATACATTTTTTAGCTAAGCAAAAATTCATAACTTTTCTAAAGTTACATATTGTATTACACATATATAAGTGAAAGCTTTTCTGCTACACTTGATAAAGGTTTGAGAAAGAACAACAACAAAAAAAAAGAGACAGAGAAATTGGAAAACAAACTAAATGAAATGGGAGCACTGAATATGAAAGAGAAAAAGTGAAACAAACTAGATAAAAATAAAAGATTATCATATGATCCAGTTACTTTTAAACATGGCTGCTCACTAGAATCACATCTGGAACTTTGGAGAAAAAAACAATACTTAAGCATTTGTATTTTTCAAAAAATTCCAAGATAATTCTAATATGCATCTGGATTTTAAAAAGTGATTACAGGTTTTTCTATTAAATGGTAGTTTTAGTGATATAGAATTCTATTATTTTCTGTTGACCAATCATAACACAATTGTATTAAATGAACACTAGTCACATAATCACAATTAATGAAAGATGTTTATCAGTTTTCACAATTAATAGCCAGACAAAAAATGCATAATTGCAATTGCAAGCCATAATGGAAACATGATTAACCTAACAGTAGAAAATAATTACATTTTGGAGGCTTAAGTAGAGTGATGTGGAAATGCA
The DNA here is from genome assembly GCF_023699985.2 of Odocoileus virginianus. NCBI lineage: Eukaryota > Metazoa > Chordata > Mammalia > Artiodactyla > Cervidae > Odocoileus > Odocoileus virginianus. The sequence goes on along the minus strand of NW_027224366.1, from coordinate 161,698 downwards.
TAAGGGGAAATGCATACATGCATATATTTCATCTTTCGTCCACCCAGTCAGCCTGTCTTTAGGCTGGTGCATTTAATCCATTTATATGTAAGGTTATTATTGACATATATGCTACTATTACCATTTTCTTAATTGTTTTGAGTTTATTCTGTTGTAGGTTGGTCTCTTCCTTCTCTTGTGTTTCCTGCCTAAAGAAGTTCCTTTTTCATTTGTTGTAAAGCAAATGAGTGGTGGTGCTGGATTCTCTTAACTTTTGCCTTCGTAAATCTTTTGATTTCTCCTTTAAATCTGAATGACAGCCTTGATGGGTAGAGTATTCTTGGTTATATCTTCTTCCTTCTCATCCCTTCAAATATATTGTGCCATTCCCTTCTGGCTTGTAGAGATTCTGTTGAGAAATCAGCTGATAAACTTATGGGAGTTCCCTTGTATGTTATTTATCACTTTTCCCTTGTTTTTCAAATATTTTATCTTTGTCTTTAATTTTTGTCAGTTTGATTACTATGTGTCTTGGTGTGTTCATCCTTGGGTTTATCCTGCCTGGGACTCTCTGTGCTTCCTAGATTTGGCTGAGTATTTCTTTTCCTATGCTAGGGAAGTTTTCAGCTATTATCTTTTTGAATGTTTTCTCAGTTCTGTTCACTCTCTCTTCGCCTTCTTGTTCATTGTTGAGTCGCTCAGTCATGTCTGACTCTATACAACCCCACGGACTGCAGAACGCCAGGCTTCCCTGTCCTTCACTGTTTCCTGGAGTTTGCTCAAGCTCATGTCCTTTGAGTTGATGATGCCATCCAACCATCTCACCTTCTGTCTCCCCCTTCTCCTCCTGCCCTTAATCTTTCTGAGCATCAGGATCTTTTCCAATGAGTCAGCTCTTTGCATCAGGTTGCCAAAGTATTGGAGATTCAGCTTCAGAATCAGTCCTTCCAATGAAGGACTCACCTTCATCAGTAGGCTCTTTAGTTCCTCTTTATTTCTCTCATTAAGGTGGTATTATCTGCACATCTGAGGTTATTGGTATTTTTCCCTGCAATCTTGGTTCCAGCTTGTGATTCATCTAGCCCAACATTTTGAATGATGCACTTTACATATAAGCTAATTAAGCAGGATGACAATATACAGCCTTGTCACATTCCTTTCCCAATTTTGAAACCAGTCTGTTGTTCCATGTCCAGTTCTATCTGTTGCTTCTTGACCTGCATACAGGTTTTGCAGGAGGCAGGTAAGCTGCTATGGTATTCCCATCTCTTTAAGAATTTTCCACAGTTTATTGTGATCCATGTGGTCAAAGGGTTTAGTGTAGCCAATGAGGCAGAAGTAGATGTTTTTCTGGAATTCCCTTGCTTTTTCTATGATCCAATGGGAGTTGGCAATTTGATCTCTGGTTCCTCTGACTTTTCTTACATCATTACAGTAGTTTTTGTTATACATTGAAATGAATTAGCCATGGATTTACATGTATTCCCCACCACAGTCCCCCCTCCCACCTCCCTCTCCACCCGATCCCTCTGGGTCTTCCCAGTGCACCAGGCCCTAGCACTTGTCTCATGTACCCAACCTGGGCTGGTTATCTGTTTCACCCTAGATAATAAACATGTTTCAATGCTTTTCTCTTGAAACATCCCACCCTCGCCTTCTCCCAGAGTCCACAAGTCTGTTCTATACATCTGAGTCTCTTTTTCTGTTTTGCATATAGGGTTATCATTACCATCTTTCTAGAGTCCATACATATGTGTTAGTATACTGTAATGGTCTTTATCTTTCTGGCTTACTTCGCTCTGTATAATGGGCTCCAGTTTCATCCATCTCATTAGAACTGATTCAAATGAATTCTTTTTAATGGCTGAGTAATATTCCATGGTGTATATGTACCACAGCTTCCTCATCCATTCGTCTGCTGCTGGGCATCTGGGTTGCTTCCATGTCCTGGCTATTATAAACAGTCCTCTGCCTTTTCTAAATCCAGTGTGTACATCTGGAAGTTCTCTGTTCACATACTATTGAAGCTTAGCTTGGAGAATTTTGAGCATTACTTGACTAGCATGTGAAATGAGTGCAATTGTGCAGTAGCTGAATATTCTTTGGCATTGCCTTTCTTTGGGATTGGAATGAAAACTGACCTTTTCCAATCCTGTGACTGCTGAACTTTCCAAATTTTCTGGCCTAATGAGTACAGCACTTTTACAAGCTTCATCATTTAGGATTTGAAATAGCTCAACTGGAATTCCATCACCTCCATTAGCTTTGTTCATAGTAATGCTTCCTAAGGCCCACTTGACTTCACACTCCAGGATGTCTGACTCTAGGTGAGTGACACACCATCGTGGTTATCTGGGTCATTAAGACATTTATTGTATAGTTCTTCTGTGTATTCTTGCCACTTCTTCTTAACATCTTCTGCTTCTGTTAGATCCATATGATTTCTATCCTTTATTGTGCCCATCTTTGCATGAAATATTCCCTTGGTATAGCTAGTTTTCTTGAAGGGATCCCTAGTCTTTCCCATCCTATTGTTTTCCTATATTTCTTTGTTTTGTTCATTTAGGAAGGCTTTCTTATTTCTCCTCGCTATTCTTTGAAACTCTTCATTCATATGGTTATATCTTTCCTTTCTCCTTTGCCTTTCACTTCTCTTTCCTCACCAATTGGGAAAGCATCTTCAGACAACCATTTTGCCTTGTTGCATTTTTTACCCCTTGGGAATGGTTTTGATCACTGCCTCCTGTACAGTGTTGTGAACTTCTGTCCATAGTTCTTCAGGCACTCTATCAGATATAATCCCTTGAATCTATTTGTCACTTCTACTGTATAATCATAAGAGATTTGATTTAGATCATATGTGAATGGTCTAATGGTTTACTTTCTTCAATGTAAGTCTGAATTTTGCAATAAGGGGCTCATGATCTAGACACAGTCAGATCCCAGCCTTGTTTTTTGCTGACTGTATACAGTTTCTCCATCTTCAGTTGCCAAAAATATCATCAGTCTGATTTTGGTATTGACCATCTGGTGACATCCGTGTGTAGAGTTTCATTGGAAGAGGGTGTTTGCTGTGGCCAGTGTGTTCTCTTGGCAAAACTCTGTTAACCTTTGCCTTGCTTCATTTTGTACTCCAAGGCCAAACTTGCTTGTTACTCCATGTATCTCTTGACTTCCTACTTTTGCATTCCAGTTCCCTATGATGTAAAGGAGATCTTTTTGGTGTTAGTTCTAGAAGGTCTTGTAGGTCTTCACAGAACCATTCAACTTCATCTTCTTCAGCATTAGTGGTTGGGGCATAGACTTGGATTACTGTGATATTGAATGGTTTGCCTTGGAAATGAACTGAGATCATTCTGTTGTTTTTGAGATTGCACCTAGGTACTTCAGACTCTTTTGTTGACTATGAGGGTTACTCCTTTACTTTTAAGGGGTTGTTGCCCTCAGTAGTAGATATAATGGTCATCTGAATTAAATTTGCCCATTTCTGCCCATTTTAGTTCACTGATTACTAAAATGTTCGCTCTTGCCATCTCCTGCTTGACCACTTCCGATTTACCTTGATTCATGGTCCTAACATACCAGGTTCCTATGCAATACTGTTCTTTACAGCATTGGACTTTACTTTCACCACCAGTCACATCCACAACTGGGTGTCCTTTCTGCTTTGGCTCAGGCTCTTCATTCCTTCTGGAGTTATTTCCCCACTCTTTCTCCAGTAGCATATTGGGCACCTACCAAACTGGGTTTTCATCTTTCCATGTCATATCTTTTTTCCTTTTCACACTATTCATGTGGTTCTCAAGACAAGAGTGCTGAGGTGGTTTGCCATTCCCTTCTCCAGTGGGCCATGTTTTGTCAGAATTCTCCACCATGACCCCAACCATCTTCGGTCACCCTACATGGCATGCCTCATAGTTTCATTAAGTTACACAAAGTTGTGATCCATGTGATCATTTTGGTTAGTTTTCTGTGACTGTGGTTTTCATTCTGTCTGCCCATTGATGGATGAGGATAAGGGGTTTGTGCAAGCTTCCTGGTGGGAGGGGCTGGCTGTGGGGAAAACTAGGTCTGCTCTGATAGGCAGAGTCATGCTGAGTAAATCTTTAATCCAATTTCTGCTAATCAGTGGGGCTGTGTTTGTCCTAGGCCAAACTATGGTAGCGAAAATTGTGACCTCCCCCAAAAGGACTTATGAAAGCATGTCCTAGGGTTGCTGCTGTCAGTGTCCCTGACCCCATGCTGACCATTGTCAACCCATGCCTCTGCTAGAGACTCCTGGACACTCATTGGCAAGTCTGACTTACTCTTTTGTGCAGTCACTGCTCATTTCCCCCGGGTTCTGGTGTGCACAAAGTTTTGTTTGTGCCCTCCAAGACTCTCTGTTTCCCCAGTCCTGTGGAAATTACATAATCAAGTCCCACTAGTTTCAAAGTCAGATTCCCTGGGGATTCTCAGTCCCTTTGCTGGATCCCCAGGTTGGGAAGTCTGTTGGGGGCCTAGACATTTTGTAACACTGTGAGAAATTCTTTGGTATAATTGTTTTCCAGTTTGTGGATCACCCACCTGGCAGCTCTATATTATTAATGGTGACCTCCTCCAAGAGGACTTATGCCACATGCCACACCTCCTACTATTGCTACCCTGTCCCTCTGGCAGGCCACTGCTGATCCATGCCTCTGCAGGAGACCCTCAAACACTCAAAGACAGGTCTTGCTCAGTTTCTTGTGGCAATCACTGCTCCTTTCCCTTGGTCCTGATGTGCACAAGGTTTTGTATGTGTTCTCCAAGCATCTCTGGTGGGTATGAAGTTTGATTTTAAATATGATCACACCCCTCCTACCATCTTGTTGCAGTGTCTCCTTTGTCCTTTTACATAGGGTATCTTCTTTTAGTGGGTTCCAGCATTCTCCTGTAGATGGTTATTCAGCAGCTTTTTGTGATTTTGGTTTTCTCGCAGGAGAAGATGAGTGCACATCCTTACACGCTCCCTTCTTGAACCTGTCTTCCTGTCTTCTCCTTCTGGACCCCTTATAATGCAAGTGATGGTGTGTTTAATTTTGTCGCAGAAGGCTCAGGCTATCTTCGTTTTGTTTTTCATATTCTTTTTCTTATTTCATTCTATTTTATACCAGTGTTTCTGCTTTCTGTCTTCCAGGTCACTTATCTGTTCTTCTGCTTCCATTATTCTGCTATTAATTCCTTCCAGTGTATTGTTCATCTCTGTTTACTTGTTTTTTGGTTCTTCTAGGTCTTTGGTAAACATTTCTTGCATTTTCTCCATTCTTTTTCAAAGATCCTGGACCATCTGCACTATTATATCCAGTCTTGGAGTTTACAGGCTCTATGATAGGGTCTTCATTCTGTTTTCTCTCTGATGAAGAAGGATAAGAGGCTTAAGGAAGCGTCCTGATGGGAGAGACTGACTGAGGGGGAAACTGGATCTTGTTCTAATGGGCAGGGCCGTGCTCAGTAAACCTTTAATCAAATTTTCTGTTGACGGGTGGTGTTTTGTTCCCTCCCTGTTATTTGACCTGAGGCCAAACTATGGTGGAGGTAATGAAGATAGTGGCCACCTCCTTCAAAAGGTCCCATGCACCCACTGCTGCACTCAGTGCCCCCAACTCTGCAGCAGGCTGCTGCTGACCCAAACCTTGACCAGAGACTCCTGGACGCTCATGGGCAAGTCTGAGTCAGTCTCTTGTGGAGTCACTGCTGCTTTCTCCTGGGTCCTGGTGCACACAAAGTTTTGTTTGTGCCCTCCATGAGTCTGTTTCCCCAGTCCTGTGATAGTTCTGGTGGCTCTATGGTGGGGTTAATGGTCACCTCTAGGAGAGCTTATGCCATACCCAGGTCTACTGTACCCAGAGTCCCTTCCCCTGCAACAGTCCTCTCTGACCTGTATCTCCACAGGAGACACTCAAACACAGTTCTGTCTCAGTCTCTGGGGATTTTGGGGTCCTGGTGCACACAAGGTTTGTTTGAGCCCTCTGAGCATCTCTGGCAGATATGAGGTTTGATTCTAAACTGATTTTACCCCCCCCAACTGTCTTGTTGGGGCTTTTCCTTTGCCCTTGGACATGGGGTATCTCCTCAAAGTTGCTCCAGCACCACGCAGCTGCCACTATAATGTCTACCCTCTTACTAGGGCTTCTCTGCCCTTGGTCATGGGATATCTCCTCAAAGTTGCTCCAGCGCCAGCAGCCACCACTCCAGTGCCATTCAGCCACTGGAGAAGACTCTACACACGGACATCACCAGGTGGTCAGTACCGAATCAGATTGATTACATTCTTTGAATCCAAAGAGGGAAATGCTCTATACAGTCAGCAAAAACAAGACTGGGAGCTGACTGTGGCTCAAATCATGAACTCCTTATTGCCAAATTCAGGCTTAAATTGAATAAAGTAGGGAAGACCAGTAGACCATTCAGGTATGATCTAAATCAAATCCCTTATGATTATACAATGAAAGTAACAAATAGATTCAAGGGACTAGATCTGATAGACAGAGTGCCTAATGAACTATGGATGGAGGTTCGTGAAATTGTCCAAGAGACAGTGATCAAGACCATCCCCAAGAAAAATAAATGCAATTAGGCAAAATGGTTGTCTGACAAGGCCTTACAAATAACTGTGAAAAGAAGAAAAGCAAAAGGCAAAGAATAAAATGAAAGATATATCCTTTGGAATGCAAAACTCCAAAGAATAGTAAGGAAAGACAAGAAAGCCTTCCTCAGTTATCAATGCAAACAAATAGAGGAAAACAAAAGAATGGGAAAGACTAGAGATCTCTTCAAGAAAATTAGCCATACCAAGGGAACATTTCATGCAAAGATAGGCACAATAAAGTATAGAAATGTTATGGACGCTACAGAAGCAAAAGATATTAAGAAGAGGTGGCAAGAATACACAGAACATCTATATAAAAATAATCTTCATGACCCAGATAACCATGATGATGTGATCACTCACCAAGAACCAGATATCCTGGAATGCAAAGTCAAGTGGACTTTAGGAAGCATCACTATGAACCAAGCTAGTGGAGGTGATGGAATTCCAGTTGAGCTATTTCAAATCCTAAAAGATGATACTGTGAAAGTGCTACACTCAATATGACAGCAAATTTTATGCAAATCAAAACTACAATGAGGTACCATTACACGCCAGTCAGGATGGCTGCTATCCAAAAGTCTACAAGCAATAAATGCTAGAGAGGGTGTGGAGAAAAGGGAACCCTCTTACACTGTTGATGGGAATGCAAACTAGTACAGCCACTATGGAAAACAGTGTGGAGATTCCTTAAAAGCTGGAAATAGATCTGCCATATGACCCAGCAATACCACTTCGAGGCATACACACTGAGGAAACCAGATCCGAAAGAGACACGTGCACCCCAGTGTTCATCGCAGCACTGTTTATAATAGCCAGGTCATGGAAGCAACCTAGATGCCCATCAGCAGACAAATGGATGAGGAAGCTGTGGTACATATACACAATGGAATATTACTCAGCCATTAAAAAGAATTCATTTGAGTCAGTTCTAATGAGATGGATGAAACTGGAGCCCATTATACAGAGCGAAGTAAGCCAGAAAGATAAAGACCATTACAGTATACTAACACATATATATGGAATTTAGAAAGATGGTAATGATAACCTTATATGCAAAAAAAGAAAAAGAGACTCAGATGTATAGAACAGACTTGTGGACTCTGTGGGAGAAGGCGAGGGCGGGATGTTTCAAGAGAACAGCATCGAAACATGTATATCTAGGGTGAAACAGATCACCAGCCCAGGTTGGATGCATGAGACAAGTGCTCAGGGCTGGTGCACTGGGAAGACCCAGAGGGATGGGGTGGAGAGGGAGGTGGGAGGGGGGACCAGGGATGGGGAATACATGTAAATCCATGGCTAATTCATTTCAATGTATGACAAAAACCACTGCAACATTGTAAAGTAATTAGCCTCCAACTAATAAAAATAAATGGAAAGAAAAAAGAAAAAAAAAAAAACCATAAGACATAAGTAAAAAAAAAAAAAATATTACAGCAAATTTTTAAAACTCAGCAGTGGCCACAGGACTGAAAAGGTCAGTTTTTATTCTAGTACCAAAGAAAGGCAATGCCAAAGAATGCTCAAACTACCACACAATTGCACTCATTTCACATGCTAGCAAAGTAACACTCAAAATTCTCCAATCCAGGCTTCAAAGGCACTGAACTATGAACTCCCAGCTGTTCAAGCTGGATTTAGAAAAGGCAGAGGAACCAAAGATCAAATTGCCAATATCCGCGGATCATTGAAAAAGCAAGAGAGTTCCAGAAAAACATCTATTTCTGCTTTACTGACTATGCCAAAGCCTTTGACTGTGTGGACCACAATAAATTGTGGAAATTCTGAAAGAGATGGGAATAACAGACCACATTATCTGCCTGATGAGAAATCTGTATGCATGTAAGATGCAACAGTTAGAACTGGACCTGGAGCAACAGACTGGTTCCAAATCAGGAAATGAGTATATCAAGGCTGTATATTGTCACCTGCTTATTTAACTTATATGCAGAGTACATCATGAGAAACGCTGGGCTGGAAGAAGCACAAGCTGGAATCAAGATTGCCGGGAGAAATATCAATAACCTCAGATATGCAGATGACACCACCCTCTTTATGGCAGAAAGTGAAGAAGAACTAAAAAACCTATTGACGAAAGTGAAAGAGGAGAGTGAAAAAGTTGGCTTAAAGCTCAACATTCAGAAAAGTAAGATCATGGCATCTGGTCCCATCACTTCATGGGAAATAGATGGGAAAAAAGTGGAAGCAGTGTCAGACATTATTTTGGGGGGCTCCAAAATCACTGCAGATGGTGATTCAGCCATGAAATTAAAAGACGCTTACTACATAGAAGGAAAGTTAGGACCAACCTAGACAGCATATTAAAAAGCAGAGACATTACTTTGCCAACAAAGGTCCGTCTAGTCACGGCTGTGGTTTTTCCAATAGTCATGTATGGATGTGAGAGTTGAACTGTGAAGAAAGCTGAGCTCTGAAGAATTGATGCTTTTGAACTGTGGTGTTGGAGAAGACTCTTGAGAGTCCCTTGGACTGCAAGGAGATCCAACAAGTCCATCCTAAAGGAGATAATCCTGGGTGTTCATTGGTAGGACTGATGTTGAAGCTGAAACTCCAATACTTTGGCTACCTGATGCGAAGAGCTGACTCATTGGAAAAGACTCTGATGCTGGGAAAGATTGAGGGCAGGAGAAGAAGGGGACGACAGAGGATGAGACGGTTGGATGGCATCACCAACTCAATGGACATGAGTTTGGGTAAACTCCAGGGAGTTGGTGATGGACAGGGAGGCCTGGCATGCTGAGGTTCATGGGATGGCAAAGAATCGAACACGATTGAGTGATTGAACTGAACTGAACTGCATTTCGGACTCTTTTGCTGTCTATGAGGTCTACTCCATTTCTTCTAAGGGATTCTTGCTCACAGTAGTAGATATAAAGGTAATCTGAATTAAATTCATCCATTCCAGTCCATTTTAGTTTACTGATTTCTAAGATGTTGATGTTCACTCTTGCCATCTCCTATTTGACCAATTCCAATTTACCTTGTTTCATGGTTCTAACAATCGCAGTTCCTTTGCATAAATTGCTATTCTTTACAGCATCAAACTTTACTTTCATCACCAGTCACATCCACAACTAGGAATTGTTTTTGCTTTGTCTTCATCCCTTCATGCTTTCTGGAGTTATTTCTCCACACTTCTCAGTAGCATTTTTGGCACCTACCAACCTGGGGAGTTCATAATAACCAACAAGTAATAAGCAGTCTATGATAAAGAATGAAAGTGAAAGTCATTCAATCATGTCCAACTCTTTGTGACCCCATGGACTATACAGTCCATGGAATTCTCTAGGCCAGAATACTGGAGTGGGTAGCCTTCTCCAGGGGATCTTCCCAACCCAGGGATCGAACCCAGGTCTCCCACATTGCAGGCGGATTCTTTAACAACTGAGCCACAAGGGAAGCCTATAACACACAATAGAAAAGAGCATTATCTGAGTCAAACTGATAACTATAGCCCAGGAGACAGCCTCTCAGTAGCCTTATAAACTGCTCCAGAGAAGGATGGTTTCATCACAGTTTTATATCTCATCAGAGGAAAGGTCATACATCAAACATGACAGGGGTACATACCTTCAAGATTTGAAAAGAGACAGATTAGCATGTACACAACAAGGCTGTGTGACCTCGGCATCTGAGATAAAATCTTATCTTCAATGGACTACTAGTATACCATAGGAAGGGAGGCATTTTACCCCCGTTTTCAAAGTGAACATTCTTTGCTTCTGAATTTTATCTTCTTTTCATTAATGGTTAGAGTAGATGTACAATGTATGATAAGCTAAAGCCATAAGACAGGCTCTTCTAGTTATCATAAACCTCAGGTTAAATCATGTGTAAGCAGAATGACTTCCCTGTATCTCAATTCATGATATTTTCTTCAATCATCTCCAAACATGTTACTCTGAATGTACACCCCACTGACTGTTCACAAAAACTAGACTGCATAGATACCTCTTGACTCCAAGGATTAAAGGGTCATAGATTCTCAAGAGAGTAAACAAAAGACAGGAATTCTCCCCTCTCCATCACTGCAGAGGTGAACTTGCTCAGGTACTTAGGAAAGAACCAATCTCAAGATTTTAGTGGGGAAAGCTTGAAAAACTATGGCTCAAGCCTCCTAGCTGCCTTCACACACACAATTGCTTCTGTTCTTTTGAAGTCTCTCTTTGTCAAAAATAATAGAATGAAGTATTCACAGTGTCAACCAATATTCTAGAAAATGAAGACCTGGTTAAAATAAAAAGGTGTTTTTTGGAGGTTTGTTATACTGTACCCTAGGAGACAAAGACTCAAGAAACACTTGAATTGTGCTTCCCTGGACTACAAAATGGGGGAAGCCTATAAGTGCAAAGATTGCAAGGTTACAGTTAGTAACATGAGTTGTTTATCAAGAAGTATCATTGATTTACATGCATTCCCCATCCCAGTCCCCCCTCCCACCAAAGTAATTAGCCTCCAACTAATAAAAATAAATGGAAGAAAAATAAATAAAAATAAACAAGCAAAATAAAATAAAATAAAATAAAGTTGTATCATCTGCAAAAAAAAGAAAAAGAAGAAGTATCATTGATGGTGGAAAGAAGTGTTCTTATTGAGTAAGTATTGGTTGGTGTCTCAAATGGTTGTACAGTTAAAAGGGGAGACCTTGAGAATATGAAGATGCAGCTGGTATGTGTTGTTCTGAATAGGGCTGGTCCTGTCCTTGGGTCTGGATCACGTCAAAGAAATGCCAAGCTCTCAGTGATATAAAGACACACCCAAGACCACATCCTCAAAGGCCCTCTGACTCCATTTCTGTATGTCTGAGCTGTGATTACTTCTTTATAATATCAATTTGTCATCAAGAGCAAGGAAGGGAGTTTTTACATAGAACAACAGGTGTGGATTCTGTGGAGGATGGGAGACAAGGATTTCATTAAACAGATGCTCAGCACAGAACTACCAGACATGCAGACCTGAACAGGAGAGGATAGTTAGTGGTCATGAAGATCTAAATATCACTGGGATGGTAAACATCACTAGATCACTAATGCTGGTACTTTACAAACATATGTTCTACAAAGATATCTTCATATTAGTTTAAGGTGATAAGTGTATTTATTGCTAAGTACTTTATAAGGAAAAAAATAAGTTTTTGTCAAGACCTAATTACAAAATGTTTTGTTCCTAATGTTTACATGGATTAATGTTTTATTCCTCATGTAACTGAGAATTGGCATACCTGTGACAACTCTTTGGATTCTTTCAATTACCTCTTCCTGAGACACATGCTTCTCTCCAAGAAAACATTCAGTTCTCCAGGTGCACTGCATTTACTGATTATGTACTATGACTCAATATTTTGTTATTCATTCCAGTAATAATTTTCCAAATATATCAATTTGGTTAATAATTACAGCATCAGCTGAATAAACTGAGGGTCAGAAAAGTTTAGTTTTGTATATGAACTTTAAACTTTACTGACTCCAAGAATCTGTGTAATGTGTATTTAGGACAAAGAGAATCAGTAATTTGCTGCCTAACTGACACAGCTCTATGCTGTAAAAGATGTACACCAGTTTATTTTGGATCAAACAAATTTGGTCACTTTCTCTAGAGCACTCATTTTATTCTTTGGGAAAATAGTGTCCTTGTTCTGTCCCACTTCCCCTCTGTTGAAGCTCGTTTCTTTTTATGGAATGAGAGTCAAATGTAAGTTAGAAATAGAAGGAATCTTTTTATGGAATGAGAGTCAAATGTAACTTAGAAATAGAAGGAATCTCTGAGATCAATTAGTCTAATCTTTATTTTTCCTAAAGAGCAATTGGTGACAGTGAGATAAAGCGCATCACTGTGCTGGTACAAGACCTTGTCTTACAAACCCCAATTTCCCAACTTTCAGTTCATTGGCATTGCACATCAAATAGCATTCCCATTGCTTTTCAAATGATCAGAAGGTCATCAACATCAAGCCTTCCACTGTCACAGACTAATGAAAACCAGTTCAATTAGTTTGACTAGAGTTGTGGATTAGGGTTTTTTTTATTAATATAATTTATTTTTTAGAACAGTTTAAGTTCACAACAAAACTAACCAGAATGTACATAGTTCTCACACCACACCTCCCCCACCCAAAACAGTCTCTGCCACCACCAACAACCCTCACCAGCGTTGTATATTTGTCACTATTGGTGAAACAACTTTGATACATTATAAAACAAAAGTCCATAAATAACATTAGGATTCACTCTTAATTTTGAGACTTCTATGGATTTTGACCACTGTGTAATGAAATGTATCCACTGCTAAAATCACACAGAATAGTTTCACTGCTTTAGAAACTGCCTGTACTTCATCTATTCATCAATCCACCTGCCCAAGACTCTGATAACCACTGATTTTTTAATTTTCTTCAAAGTTTCCCCTTTTCTAGAATATTATAGAGTTGGACACTATGGCATGAAGTCTTTATATAGGTTTCTTTCACTTAGTAACATTCAGCATGTCTTTTCATGGCTTAACACCACATTTTTTTATTTGAGTGAACAGTATTCCATTGCACTGATGTATCACAGTTTGTTTATACATTCATCAATTGAAGTATTTCTTGGGTGTTTCCAAGTTTTGACATAAACATGAATAAGGCAACTATAACCACTTGGCTAATGAATAAACATAAATATCATTTTGCTCATACACATACATTTATGAATAAAGCAACTATAAATGTTCATGTGCAAGTAAGCAAGGGAATTCCAGAAAGACATTTATTTCTGTAAAGCCTTTGACTGTGTGGATCACAACAAATTGGAAAATTCTTAAAGAAACGGGAATACCAGAGCAGCTTACCTATCTCCAAAGGAACCTGTATGAGAGTCAAGAAGTAACAGTTAGAGCTAGACATGAAACAACTGATTGGTTCAAAATTGGGAAAAAAGTATGACAAGGCTGTAGATTGTCACCCCGCTTATTTAACTTATATGCAGAATACATCATGGGAAATGCTGGACTGGATTAACCACAAGCTGGAATCAAGATTGCCTAGAGAAAAATCAATAACCTCAGATACACAGATGTCACCACCCTAATGGCAGAAAGCGAAGAAAAACTAAAGGGCCTCTTGATGAAAGTGAAAGAGGAGAGTGAAAAAGTTGGCTTAAAACTCAACATTCAAAAAATGAAGATCATGGCATCAGCGGATGCCATGCCAAATGGAAACTGACAGACTTTATTTTCTTGGTCTCCAAAATCACTGCAGATGGTGACTGCAGCCATGAAATTCAAAGCTGCTTGCTCCTTGGAAGAAAAGCTGTAACAAACCTATATAGCATATTAAAAAGATCAAAGCTATGGTTTTTCCAGTAGTCATGTATGGATGTGAAAGTTGAATCATAAAGAAGGCTGAGGGCCAAAGAATTGATGCTTTCAAACTGTGGTGCTGGAGAAGACTCTTGAGAGTCCCTTGGACTGCAAGGAGATCAAACCAGTCAATCCTAAAAGAAATCAACCCTGAATATTCATTGGAAGGACTGATGCTGAAGCTGAAGCTGAAACGTCAATACTTTGGCCACCTGATGTGAAGAGCCGACTCCCTGCAAAAGACCATGATGCTGGGAAATACTGAGGGCAGGAGAAGGATGAAACAGGATGTGATGGTTGGACTGCATCATTGACTCAGTGGACATAAGTTTGAGCAAACTCTGGGAGACAGTGAAGGACAGGAAAGCCTGGCATGTTCCAGAACAACCACAAATCACATATGCATTAGGCAAACATTCTATCCAGTCTGTTGCTTATCTTATTATTCCCTTGGCTGTCTGTTTCACAAAGCAGAAGTTTTTAACTTTAATGAAATCCAAGTTATCAATTCTTTAACGGATGATGATTTTAATAATGTATTTAAAAGATAATCATAAAACTCAGAGTAATCAGATTTCTCCTTATGTTGCCTTTTAAAAGTTTTGCATTCTACACTGATCCATTGTTGAGTTAATTTTTGTAAAGTATATAACATCTGTGTGTAGACTTTCTTTTTTTTTTTTTTTTTTTTGCATGTAAGTGTCCTGCTGTTTATCAAGTCAAGGAAGTTTCCTCCTTATTCCAGCTTTCCAGAGAATTTTTATCCTGAATGACTTTGATTTTGCCAAATTGTTCTCTACATCTATTAGTATGATCATGTTGATTTCTCTTCTTTAACCTATTGCTATTGAACCTTAATTGATCCAAATGATGGATCAATCTTGCATACATAAAGTAAATCCCACTTGGTCATAGGCTATAAATCTTTTTATATATTCCTGAATTCTATTTGCTGTTTTCCAAACAGCTATACTGAATTCTTTAGTGACTAGATCATAATAGTCCATGAATTTGTGCCTAGTTGCTAGCTGCTGCTGCTGCTAAATCGCATCAGTCGTGTCCGACTCTGTGCAGCCCCTTGGACAGCAGCCCACCAGGCTCCCCTGTCCCTGGTATTCTCCAGGAAAGAACACTGGAGTGGGTGCCATTTCCTTCTCCAATGCGTGAAAGTGAAATGTGAAAGTGAAGTCGCTCAGTCGTGTTCTACTCTTAGCGACCCCATGGACAGCAGCCTACCAGGTTTCTCCTTCCATGGGATTCTCCAGGCAAGAGTACTGGAGTGGGTCGCCAGTGCCTTCTCCGTGGTTGTTAGAGAATCATTGATTTCTTTTGGCAATGGCCTGTTGCCTTCATTATTCATGGTCTTGTAGTTTTGTTTTGTTGCTTTCACATTTGAAATAGCAGACTCCTTCTTAAATCTTAACTGGTTGTCTACAGATAGTGGTATTATTTATTGGTGTTGCTCTATCTGCGGTGTCCTAGGTTTTGTACTGAAAACTCACATTCTTTCTTTGCTCTCTCTTATGGCAGAATTCTTAATCTTCTGTGTTTTCTCTTGCTCTTAAAACTAACCAGACTTGCTGGTAGAAACCTCATTTCTGTTTTCCAGAAGATAGGACTAAAGCTCCATTTTATAGTTTCTCACTTGTCCAACACACTCTGGTCTGATTTCCTGAGAGTACTCTGATTGCTAGTTCTGCCCACACCACTGCAATAGACAACAGACATTAGTATCCAACCATAGTGGGCAAGTACAGGATTTAGCACTTCAGGCAGGGGTAGTGCCTGCAGACCCTTTGGGGAGGTCCTCAATGTGAGGCAACGCCAGAGGCTTGTGGGCAGACTCCCTGCTGAAGTCATAAGCAGTCAGCAGGGCTGTGCCCCCGTAACAGCCTCTGGAATTCTTACCTGCTTTTCTGCCCCTGGTCATGGGAGTCCTGCTGTAGTACTCTGGTTGCTGCTGGAAAGAAATGAGTTTAGCCAGCTGCATCCCACACAGCTAAGGTGGCCAGGCACTCACTCACTGCTTTCCACCTTCTCCACAGGAGAGGACAGTGCCACCACACAGCTCAATCTCTGGCAGTGGGGCAAGTTCAGCTCAGTTCAATCCCTCACTCATGTTCGACTCTTTGCGACCCCATGAACCACAGCACACCAGGCCTCCCTGTCCATCACCAACTCCCAGAGTCCACCCAAACCCATGTCCATTGAGTTGGTGATGCCATAGCTGATAGGAGGTCAGTAAGAATGATGGAGAAAGAGGAAAATGCACAGCACATTTCCATACCAAATCAGATATGTGAGGCATTATGAAGGTGTCCCAGCATCATATACACATAAACTATATGCCCAGAAATGCATCTAAATATATAGAGAGAATGGCCATAATACACATATAAGTCTCTTACAAACAAGGCTTAAGATTCATCTATACATACCTCTATATTAGCATATGAGATAAAACAAAGAGAAATGATGAAATGTTTCAAATATAAACAGACCATAAAGTCAAGAAATTATAGTCCTTGAAGAAAAAAACAAGAATTAAATATTCATTTTATATCAAAACAATATGGGTTAAAAAGTTAAATTATAATATATCTGTTTTGTGTTGTGTATCATGTGTGTGCAATTTGCAATGGGGCTCACTTCATCCTCCAATTGCCAAATGCCAACACTTTCAGCATTTTAGCCATTTCTTTTAGAAATTCATGTCCTGTTTCTAAATAATGATTCTGTCTCTATTTTTTATTTAAAAAATTTAAAAGACTATCTGATTTATTGGTACAAGTAGAAAATTTATATCTCTATCCCCACCTCATGCAAAATATACACACACAAATCCCCTTAGTCCAATTCCCCGATATATTTACACCATGAATTTTGACTGTTAGAATATTCATTTTTAACATCATTCTGACTAAAGAAACAATGCCCCCAGTAAAACAATTATGGTTATGCTTCATATTTGGCACTTTCTTGGACATAACAAAGTCCTCACTCTCTGGAGTTTTCCTCTGGCTGCTGAATTTCAGGAAGCAGGATGGAGAAAGGAACTAAGAATCTCTGAATTTAAGAAGTGGATTCTTCCCTAGTCTTTCCTCTATGCTGTGACCTCAGTCTTTTCTCCTGTCTCTTCCCAGTGTCCTGAGTGTAGGGCCTCTTAGCTTCCATTTCTCTGTACAGCAAACCTCTCTCATCCTATTGGAGAAATAAAGTTACCTGATGAAAGGAGTTATCAAAGAGTCGTGGCTGGGAGAGCTACCTTTATCAGCCTATGTCTCCCTCTATCCTTTTTGAGAAGTGTTTCCAAATATAGAACCTTACAGGACTCTAAGAATATAAATGACTTCTCATTATACAGCCTCCTCTTCTGACATTTAGGCTATTAACTTCATCCTCACTACTGACTTCATTATCACCTCTCAATATGCTCTCTGTGTTTCAGAAATTTGTTGAATATTTGTTAGCTGCTTCCTGATCTCCTCTTCTCCAACTTTAAAAGGTTAATTCTCACATGTTATTGGTTATAATCATTTTAGTGGTATTCTGACACTAAACAAGATGAAATGTATTTCTAAACAGCTATGCATAACCACAAGCCTTTAAAGTTAATTTCTAACAAGAAGTCCTTTGTGAAAGATGAAATTGCCGACCCCTCAAATGTGTATTTTGGCAATAACCATTTTTCTGGAAAGAAACTTATGGAGTAATACAATTCCTTTATATTCATATCTTAAACCAATTTCTTGTGAATCTAATTTGTTAGAGAACTTCCTAGACTGTGGAATTTATATCAGGCAACCTCACTAAATTTCTACAATTTTCAGTTATGCTTCAATAAGGAGAGTTACCATTTCCCCATCCCTCGCTCTTTTTTTTTTTTTTTTTAATTTTTGGGCACCCCCTGCAGCATGTGGGACATCAGTTCCCTGAATAGGGATTGATCCCATACCCCTGCATTGGGAGGCAGAGTCATAAGCACTAGATTGTGTGGGAATTCTGTCGATCTGGCCTTTAAAACACTACATTTTTACAGTGAGGGGACATCAGAGTGTCTTTCCATAATAAAACAAGTATGCAGCTCCAAGACAATTCATGTTGGCCATGGCTGCTACACATGACCTCATGAAATCCAGACACTGCTGTGTTGATATTCCTTTTATTCAGTGTCTTCACTCCCCTCTGTTGTCCTCCTGTATTATACAAAGATGTCCCCATTACCATATGCTCATTAAATCTGAAAAAATTAAGCTGCTCAGAGATTTAAATAATTCTCTGAGAGAAACAAAGTGGAATACATTAAAGCATGTTTCTATCATCTCTACTAAAGTTACTCTGCCCACCACGTATCATACCTGTGACCTCTGTGTGCTTCAGCAGCAGGAGGAGCCCTTATCTCAGAGTGGTGCTTGTCATCTCTGTCCCAGCTCCAGGCAAATCAGATACAGTGATTATCAAGTTTTCAACAGAAAACTCCAATTCTTGACTGTGTTTTTCCTAGGAGTGATTTGATAAAACTGTTTAACACCCTAATTTTTCAGAATTGCAGTTAGTCCAAAATAGCTCATAGTGTTTTAAAGTTAAAGAAAGTGAAAGCGAGGGTCACTTAGTTGTGTTCGACTCCTTGCTACCCCATGGAATATACATACAGTCCATGGAATTCTCCAGGCCAGAATACTGAAGTGGGTAGCCTTCTCCCTTCTCCAGGGGATCTTCCCAACCCAGGGATAGAACCCAGGTCTCCTGCATTGCAGGTGGATTCCTTACCAGCTGAGCCACAAGGGAAGCCCTTTAAAGTTAGAGCAACATATAGACACAAGATGCATTTATAGAAAAAAAAATAGTTGTTGCTTTTTAGTCACTAAGTCATGTTTGACTCTTTGCGACCCCATGGACTATAGCTCACCAGACTCCTCTATCTGTGGGGTATCCCAGGCATGAATACTAGAGCAGGTTGCCATTTCCTTCTCCAGGGGATTTTCCCAACCCAGGATCAAACCCATGTCTCCTGCATTGGCAGACAGATTCTTTACCACTGAGCCACCAGGGAAGTCCAAGAAAAAACTACTGTACAGTAAAACAAAACTACTGGAGATCTGTTGACTCAGACATCATTTTCTCCTATCTTATTCCTCACTTGCCTAAAAAGTTGCACTCATCAACCTCTTTTGCATTTAGGTAGGCTATGCAGCTTAGTTTTTGTGAGTAAGATATAAGTAGAAAGTGAACTTTCTCTTCTTACTCAAAACAAGTATTTGACAGAATGAGAGTGAAGGGATGGAAAAAGATATGCCATACAAATGGCAATAAAAAGAAAACTGGAGTAGCAATACTCATATTAGACCAAATAGACTTTAAAATAAAGACTGGAACTTCCCTGGTGGTCCATTGGCTAAGACTTCACACTCCCAATGCAGGGGGCTTGGGTTCGATCCCTGGTCAGGGAACTAGACCTCATATGCTGCAACTAAGAGTTCACATGCCACAAGAAAGGTCAAAGAATCCTTGTGCCAAAACTAAGACCTGGAGCAGTCAAACAAACAAAAAATAAATAAAACTAGGACTGCTACAAGAGACAAGGAAAGGTATTACACAATGATCACGGGATCAAACCAAGAAGAAGATCTAACAATTGTAAACATATATGAACTCAATATAGGAGAGCCTCAATATATAAGGCAAATGATAATAGTCATAAAAGGGGAATTCGACAGTACCACAATAATATTGGGGAACTTTAACACTCCACTTACAGTAATGGACAGATTATCCAGACAGAAATTTAAAAAGGAAACACAAGCTTTAAATGAACCATTAGACCAGATAGGCTTAATTGATAGTTATAGGACAATCCATCCAAAGGCAACAGTATACACTTTCTTCTTAAAAGCACATAGAACATTCTGCAGGATAGATCACACCTTGGGTCACAAATCAAGACTCAGTAAATCTAAGAAAATGGAAATCATATCAAACATCTTTTCTGACCACAAGGCTATGATATGAGAAATCAATCACTGGAAAAACTGGAAAAAAACACAAACACATGGAGGCTAAACAATATAATACTAAATAACCAATGCATCACTGAAGAAATAAAAGAGGAAATAAAAAATGCCTGGAGACAAATGACCTCAAAAAATGACAATCCAAAATCTATGGTATACAACAAAGCAGTTCTAAGAGGGAAGATTATAGCAATACAGTCTTACCTCAACAAACATGAAAAATCACAAATAAACAACCTATCTTTACACATAACATAACTAAAGAAAGAAGAACAAATGAAAATGAAAATTAGTAAAAGGAAAGAAATCATAAAGATTAGAGCAGAAATAAATGAAATAGAGGTGAATAAAAGAATAACAAAGACCAATGAAACCAAAGCTGATTCTTTGAGAAGATAAACAAAATTGATAAACCTTTAGACAAACTTATCAAGAAAAAAACAAGAAAAAACAAATCAATAAAATTATAAATAAAATGATAAGTTACATGTGATATCATAGAAACACAAAAAGGATCAGAATGACTACTATCAGAAATTGTATGTCAATAAAATGGACAACCTAGAAATGGACAAATATTTAGAAAAGTACAACCTTCCAAGACTGAACAACGAAGAAGCAGGAAATATGAACAGATCAACACAAGTACTGAAATTGAAACTGTGGCTAAGACTCTTCTAGCAAACAAAAGTACAGCACCAGATGACTTCACAGCTGAATTCTATCAAACATTCAGAGAAGAGTTAACATCTACACTTCTGAAATTCTTCCAAAAAATTGCAGAGGAAGGAGCACTCTCAAGTTCATTCTATGAGGCCACCATTGTCCTGACAGTAAACTGAATCCAACTCATTAAGAGGATCATATACCTTGCATGATCAAATGGGGTTTATCCCAGGGATGCAAGGATTCTTCAGTATACACGAATCAATCAATGTGATGCATCATATTAAAAAATTGAAGAACAAAATCCATACAATCATCTCAATAGGTACAGAAAAAGATTTTTTAAAAATTCAATACCCATTGATGATTAAAAACTCTCCAAAAAGTTGGCATAGAGGGAACCTACTTCAACATAATAAAGGCTATACATGACAAATCCACAGCAAATATCATTCTCAATGGTGAAAAATGGAAAGCATTTTCTCTAAGACCAGGAACAAGATAAGGATGTCCACTCTTGGCACTACTATTCAACATAGTTTTGGAAGTCCTAGCCAGGGCAATCAGAGAAGAAAAAGAAATAAAAGGAATCCAAACTGGAAAAGAAGTAAAACTGTCACTGTTTGTAGATGACATGATACTATACATAGAAAACCCTAAAGATGCTACCAGAAAACTACTAGAGCTCATCAATGAATTTGGTAAAGTTGCAGGATACAAAATTAATATGCAGAAATCTCTTGCATTCCTATACACTAACAACAAAAGATCAGAAAGAGAAATTAAGGAAACAATCTCATTTACCATCACATCAAAAAGAATAAAATACCTAGGAATAAACCTACCTAAGGAGGCAAAAGACCTGTACTCAGAAAACTATAAGATACTGATGAAAGAAATCAAAGATGACACAAACAGATGGAAAAATATACCATGATTGTGGATTGGAAGAATCAATATTACAAAAATTACTGCCCAAAGCAATCTACAATTCAATGCAACCCCTACCAAGTTAACAAGGTATTTTTCACAGAATCAGAAGAAAATTTTGCAATTCGTGTGGAAACACAAAAGACGCCAAATAGCCAATGCAACCTTGAGAAAGAACAACAGAACTGGAAGAGGCAAGCACGCTGACCTCAGGCTATACTACAAAGTTACAGTAATCAAGACAGTATAGTACTGGTACAAAAACAGAAATAGATATATCAATGCAATAGGGTAGAAAGTCCAAAAATAAAACCACATACCGATGGTCAACTAATCTATGACAGAGGAGGCAAGAATACACAATGGAGAAAAGACAGCTTTTTCATTAAGAGGTGCTGGTGAAATTGGACAGCTACATGTAAATGAATAAAATTAGAACACTATACACAGAAATAAACTCAAAATGGATTGTCTGTGTAAGTCACTTTGTCCTGTCTGACTCTTTGTGATCCCATGGACTGTAGCCCACCAGGTTCCTCTGTCCATGGAATTCTCCAGGCAAGAATACTGGAGTGGGTTGCCATTCCCTTCTGCCAGGGGATCTTCCCAACCCAGGATTGAACCCAGGTCTCCCGCATTGCAGGCAGATTTTTTACCATCTGAGCATAAGGCCAGATACTACGGAACTCTTAGAGGAAAACATAGTTAGAACATTGTTTGATGTAAATTGCAGCAAGATCTTTTTTGATCCACCTCCTAGGGTAATGAAAATAAAAACAAACAAACAAAAACAATTGGGACCTAATTAAACTTAAAAGTTTTTGCACAGCAAAGGAAACCATAAACAAGATGGAATGGTAACCCTCAGAATGGCAGAATATATTTGCAAATGAAGCAACTGCCAAAGGATTAATTTCTAAAATACACAAGGAGCTCATGCAACTGAATATCAAAAAACAAATAAGAAAACTGGGCACAAGTTATAGAGATATTTCTCCAAAGAAGATATACAGATGGCCAAGATGTAAAAGAAAAGAAGCTCAACATTACAAATTATTAGAGAAATGTAAATCAGAACTACAGTGGAGTACCTATCTCACACCAGTCAGAATGGACATCATCAGAAAAAACCTACAAACAATAAAGGCTGGTGAGGGTGTGGAGAAAAGGGAACCCTCTTATACCATTGGTAAGAATGTAAATTGCTATATATGCTATGGAGAACAGTATGAAAGTGCCTCAAAAAACTAAAAATAGTACGACCATATGACCCAGCAACCCCACTCGTGGGCATATACCTGTAGAAAACCAAACCACAATTCAAAAAGATACATGTACTCCAATGTTCATTGCAGCATTATTTACAATAGCCAGGACAGGAAGTAACCTAAATGTCTATCAACAGAGGAAGGGATAAAGAAGATGTGGTAAATATATACAATGGAATATTATTCAGCTGTTAAAAAGAGTGAAATAGTGCCATGTGCACAACATGGATGGACCCAGAGATCACCATACTGAGTGAAGTAGGTCAGAGACTGACAAATATCATATGATATTGCTTTTATTTGGAATCTATAAAAGGGTGCAAATGAACTTATCTACAAAACAGAAATAGAGCCATGGCTGTAGAAAATAAACACATAGTTACCAGGGGTTGAGGCAGGAGGTGGGAGAGAGGGAGAAATTGTGAGATTGGGATGGATACATACACATTACTATGCATAAAATAGTTAACTAATAAGGACTACTGTATAGTACTGGGAATTCTATTCAATACTCTGTAATGGCCTATATGGGAAAAGGATCTTAAAAAGAGTGGATATATGTATATTCATAACTGATTCACCTTGCTGTTCACCTGAAACTAGCATAACATTGTAAATCAATTATACTACAATAAAATTTCTTTTAAAAACAAGCATTTGAAAGAGTTTATTTCTGGGCTCCAAAATCACTGCAGATGGTGATTGCAGCCAAGAAATTAAAAGACACTTACTCCATCGAAATACCTATATTATCTAGGGTGAAAAAGATCACCAGCCCAGGCTGGATGCATGAGACAAGTGCTCGGGCCTGGTGCAGTGGGAAGACCCAGAGGGATCGGGTAGAGAGGGAGGTGGGAGGGGGGATCAGGATGGGGAATACATGCAAATCCATGGCTGATTCATGTTAATGTATGACAAAAACCACTACAATATTGTAAAGTAATTAGCCTCCAACTAATAAAAATAAATGAAAAAAGAAAGAAAGAAAGAGATAAATAAATAAATAAAAGACGCTTACTCCATGGAAGGAAAGTTATGACCAACCTAGACAGCATATTAAAAAGCAGAGACATTACCTTACCAACAAAGGTCCGTCCAGTCAAGGCTATGGTTTTTCCAGTGGTCATGTATGGATGTGAGAGTTGGATTGTAAAGAAAGCTGGGTGCTGAAGAATTGATGCTTTTGAACTGTGGTGTTGGAGAAGACTCTTGAGAGTCCCTTGGACTGCAAGGAGATCCAAACAGTCCATCCTAAAGGAGCTCAGTCCTGGGTGTTCATTGGAAGGACTGATGTTGAAGCTGCAACTCCAATACTTTGGCCACCTGATGCGAAGAGCTGACTCATTGGAAAAGACTGGGATCCTGGGAAAGATTGAGGACAGTAGGAGAAGGGGACAACAGAGGATAAGATGGTTTGATGGCATCACCAACTCAGTGGACATGGGTTTGGGTGGACCCTGGGGGTTGGTGATGGACAGGGAGGCCTGGCGTCCTGCAGTTCATGGGGTCACAAACAGTTGGCCACGACTGAGTGACTGAACTGATAGAGTACACATGATTTGGGGACAGGATGATGTTGCCATCAAATGAGGGCTATATATTAAGTATGGGTAAGGAAAACTGGAAAGCATTTAGAACTCATGTTTCGGGGCTACTATAGTATCCCTATATTGACACATGACAACACTCCTGTATATGAGGCAATTAAACCCACTATTTGTTAAAGCCACTATTAACAAATTTTCTCTTATTTTTAGATGAACACAATCTTAATTAGTAGAAATAGATAACTTAGGGCCATGTTATGAAATATGTTATAAACCTGAATCAACATTTCATAATTCTTTTCTTTGTTAAAAATGTATATGAACCCCAAATTGTCTGTACATTCACTATGAAATTGAAATTTTGCAAAAGCTAAACTTGAAGCACAACTTAAAATGAATGATAGTGAGTGAATGGATTCACAAAGACAATACAGGGCCATCACGATTGTGTTCCACATGCAGTGCAATGAGCAGCTTGGTCTAGGAAACAAACACAGAATGAATTGAAACATACAATCTGAATTGTCACCACATTCGTGAAGATGAAAATTTGGGACCTTCACTGTCCTTAAGGCAAAAGAACAGATGGGGATAACACAAATGTAAAGACTGACAGACTAATGGAATGGAACTCTTGTCACTTGGAAACTGGGAGAGAAAAAGCACTTGATAAGTACAAGTAATATTGGTTTAGGACTGAGGAGATGATGGCACATAGAATAGACAACAACAAGATAGTTTCAAATACTAAATAGAAGGGATTGTTAACATGCAAAAAAGTATATTTTTGCAAAATCATCCCTAGACCAGTATTAATTTTGGGATGCATTTGCAATCTCCAGGGGTCCAGCGCCATGTCTAATCAAGGCAGACTAAACACTCTGAATGTGTGTACTTGTTAGAAAAAGAATCATTGCCCTTGGCTTCACACAAGCTATGAGCTTGTCAATTCAAAATTAATCTAAAGTCAGTCAGAAAAGCAGCGCACTCATAAAATATTAGTATTTTTATTTCTTGAATTGGATTTGGAGATAAGGTGGTTATGTGTACACAGCCCATCTTTATTAGATTACACAAAACACTGCTGAAAGGAACTGTAAAAACAGTGTTGAAAGAAATTAAAGAAAACTTACATAAATTAAAAAAAAAAACTTTCTTGACATAGATCAAAAGTCAGTATTGTTATGATAACATTACTGGATTAATGTCACAAAGAAGGCAGAGAAGAAGTTTCAGAAACTTGTCTATGGACAGAGTGAGAAACTATGTTGGTACTCTGGAGACTAGTCAGACACTAGTCTAATACAACCAATGTACTTAAATAAAAGTGCCTGATATATGACATCTCTCATGCTGCCATCTGGTCCTGGACTTTTGTTTGCTGGAAGATTTCTGATTACAGTTTTAATTTCCAAGCTTGTGATGGGTTTGTTAAGGTTTTCTATTTCTTCCTGGTTCAGCTTCAAAAAGTTATACTTTTCTAAGAATTTGTCCATTTCTTCCAAGTTGTCCATTTTATTGGCATATAGTTGCTGATAGTAGTCTCTTATGATCCTTTGTATTTCTGTGTTGTCTGCTGTGATTTCTCCATTTTCATTTCTAATTTTGTTGATTTGATTCTTCTCCCTTTTTTTCTTGATGAGTCTGGCTAATGGTTTGTCTATTTTATTTATCTTCTCAAAGAACCAGCTTTTAGCTTTGTTGATTTTTGCTATGGTCTCCTTTGTTTCTTTTTCATTTATTTCTGCCCTAATTTTTATGATTTCTTTCCTTCTACTAACCCTGGGGTTCTTCATTTCTTCTTTTTCTAGTTGTTTTAAGTTAGAGTAAGGCTATTTATTTGATTTTTCTCTTGTTTCTTGAGGTAAGTGTGTATTGCTATGAACCTTTCCCTTAACACTGCTTTTACTGAATCCCTTAGGTTGGGGGGCGGGGGGGAGCTGTGTTTTCATTTTCACCCATTTCTATGCATATTTTGGGTTTTTTTATTTCTTCTGTGATTTGTTGGTTATTCAGAAGCATGTTGTTTAGCCTCCATATGTTTGTATTTTTAATAGTTTTTTTTTTTCCTGTAGTTGACATCTAATCTTACCACATTGTGATCAGAAAAGATGCTTGAAATGATTTCAATTTTTTTAATTTACCAAGGCTAGATTTATGCCCCAAGATGTGATCTATCCTGGAGAAGGTTCCATGCGCACTTGAGTAAAAGGTGAAATTCATTGTTTTGGGGTGAAATGTCTATAGATATCAATTAGATCTAACTGGTCCATTGTATCATTTAAAGTTTGTGTTTCCTTGCTAAATTTCTGTGTAGTTGATCTATCCATAGGTGTAAATGGGGTGTTAAAATCTCCCACTATTATTGTGTTACTGTTAATTTCCCCTTTCATACCTGTTACCATTTGCCTTACATATAGCGGTGCTCCTATGTTGGGTGCATATATATTTATAATTGTTATATCTTCTTCTTGGATTGATCCTTTGATCATTATGTAGTGTCCTTCTTTGTCTCTTTTCATGGCCTTTATTTCAAAGTCTATTTTATCTGATATGAGTATTGCTACTCCTGCTTTCTTTTGGTCTCCATTTGTGTGAAATATCTTTTTCCAGCCCTTCACTTTCAGTCTGTATGGTGTCTCTTGTTTTGAAGTGGGTCTCTTGTAGGCGGCATATATAGGGGTCTTGTTTTTGTATCCATTCAGCCAGTCTTTGTCTTTTGGTTGGGGCATTCAGCCCATTTACATTTAAGGTAATTATTGATAAGCATGATCCCATTGCCATTTACTTTGTTGTTTGGGATTCCAGTTTATACACCTTTTCTGTGTTTTCTGTCTAGAGAAGATCCTTTAGCATTTGTTGAAGAGCTGGTTTGGTGGTGCTGAATTCTCTCAGCTTTTGCTTGTCTGTAAAGCTTTTGTTTTCTCCTTCATATTTGAATGAGATCCTTAGTGGTACAGTAATCTGGGTTGAAGGCTTTTCTCTTTCATCACTTTAAGTATGTCCTGCCATTCCCTTCTGGCCTGAAGAGTTTTTATTGAAAGATCAGCTGTTATCCTTATGGGAATCCCCTTGTGTGTTATTTGTTACTTTTCCCTTGCTGCTTTTAATATTTGCTCTTTGTGTTTGATCTTCGTTAATTTGATTAATACATGTCTTGGGGTGTTTTGCCTTGGGTTTATCCTATTTAGGACTCTCTGGGTTTCTTGGACTTGGGTGGCTATTTCCTTCCCCATTTTAGGGAAGTTTTCAACTATTATCTTCTCAAGTATTTTCTCATGGCCTTTCTTTTTGTCTTCTTTTTCTGGGACCCCTATGATTCAAATGTTTGGGCATTTGACATTGTCCCATAGGTCTCTAAGGTTGTCCTCATTTCTTTTAATTCTTTTTTCTTTTTTCCTCTCTGCTTCATTTATTTCCACCATTCTATCTTCCACCTCACTTATCCTATCTTCTGCCTCAGTTATTCTACTGTTGGTTCCCTCCAGAGTGCTTTTGATCTCAGTTATTGCATTATTCATTATTGATTGACTCTTTTTTATTTCTTCTAGGTCCTTGTTAAACATTTCTTGCATCTTCTCAATCTTTGTCTCCAGACTGTTTGTCTGTAACTCCATTTTGTTTTCAAGATTTTGGGTCATTTGTACTATCATTATTCTGAATTCTTTTTCAGGTAGACTCCCTGTCTCCTCCTTTTTGTTTGGCTTGGTGGACATTTATCATGTTCCTTTACCTGCTGAATATTTCTCTGCCTTTTCATCTTGTTTAGATTGTTGTGCTTGAGGGGGCCTTTCTTTTGCTGGAAGTTTGTGGTTCTTCTTTATTGTGGAGATTGCTCCCTCTGGATGGGGTTGGATGAGTGGCTTGTCAAGGTTTCCTGGTTAGGGAAGCTTGCATCAGTGTTCTGGTGGGTGGAGCTGGATCTCTTCTCTCTGGAGTGCAATGAAGTGTCCAGTAGTGAGTTTTGAGGTGTCTATGGGTTTGGTGTGACTTTTGGCCACCTGTATTTTAATGCTCAGGGTTATGTTCCTTGCATTGCTGGAGAATTAGCTTGGTATGTCTTGCTCTGAAACTTGTTGGCTCTTGGGTGGAGCTTGGTTTCAGTGTAGGTATGGAGGCTTTTGGATGAGCTCTTGTCAATTAATGTTCCTGGAGTCAGGAGTTTTCTGGTGTTCTCAAGTTTTGGATTTAAGCCTCCTGCCTCTGGTTTTCAGTCTTATTCTTACAGTAGCCTCAAGACTTCTCCATCCATACTGCACTGATGATAAAACATCTAGGTTAATGGAGAAAAGATTCTCCACAGTGAGGGACACCCAGAGAGGTTCACAGAGTTACATGGAGAAGAGAAGAGGGAGGAGGGAGATAAAGGTGACCAGGAGGAGAAGAGGAGGAGTCAAAAGAGGAGAGAGCAATCTGGCCAGTAATCAATTCCCTATGTACTCTCCACAGTCTGGAACACTCAGAAGGGTTCACAGAGTTACATAGGGAAGGGAATGGGGAAGAAAGAGATAGAGGTGACTAGGAGGAGAAGAGGGGCAGTCAAAAGGAGACAGACAGATCTATGCAGTAATCAGTTCCCTAAGTGTTCTCCACAGCTGGAGAGATTCACAGAGTTAAGTAGAGAAGAGAAGGGGGAGGGAGGAGATACAGTTGACCTGGGGGAGAAAAAGGAGGGGCAAAAGTGGGAGAGAGCAATCAAGCCAGTAATCACACTCCTAAGTAAAAATGGGTACTGAAGATTGGATTCTTAAAGGTACAAAATTGATAACAAATGCCAAAAAAAGCAAAGATTAAAAATCTAGAGTAGAGGTTAGACTGTCAAAAATACAATATTAAAAAAAAAAACAAAATCACAAAAATTATAATATATATATATATGAAATATGCTTTAAAAATGGGGTCTTTTTTGCAGATAATAGTAGGTTATAAAAATGAAAATTAAAGGAGTAATAAAGAACTTAAAAATAAAAAAAAATTAAAAAATTAAAAAATGATAATAGTAAAATGTATCTAGGAATTTCTCTGGAGCTGTTGAGGCAGTGTGGGGTCAGTTCAGTTTCAGATAGCTCCTTGTTCCAGCTTATACTTCTTCTCAAGGTCTATAGGCCCCTTCCAATGTAGTCAGTGCTAACTATGGGGTTTTAATCTGTTGCACCTGTCACTTCCAAAGTGGTTCCCTCTTTGTTTATTTTGGCTTCCTCTGTTTGCAAGTCTCTTCAGTGTCTAATTACTGCCATGACACACGGGGGAAAATGTGGTCATTTATTTAGGCTCACTTGTTCAGTTGTGGTGTGGGGAGGGAGGAACACTGCAAACAAGCAGTGTCCGGGCCACACTGGGTTTGCCCCCACTCATGGCGTGTGTGCTTTCCTGATCTACACTGCTCAGGCTCCAGGTTGCTCTGCAGGGGAACTGTCCAAAGCGAGCCCTGGGTTGCGTGCCTTTCCCACGTCTAAGACGCTCAGGTTCAGATTCTTGGGTACTCCACAAAGGCACAGATTCAGTTGGGCCTGTGTTTTGTGCCCTTCCCAGGTCCAAGCAGCTCAGGCGACCAGGTGCTTGGCAAGCGCAGTCTCCCCAGGTGGGCACTGTGTCTTATCACCTCCCTGGTCCCAGCCCCTCAGTTTCCTGGGTGCGTGTGCTGAATGTCTCCTCTAGTGCACTGATCTCTGGCTGCGACCCTCCTGGCAGATGTCAACCATCCAGGATCCCAGGAAGACTTGGTTAGCAACTGGGAGCCTGCTCATAGTTTGGTGGAGGATGCCATCTCTGGGGCTGAGATTGCCCCTTGCCTTCTGGCTCTGGCTGTCACCCGCCTGCCTCTCTGCCTCTGGTGGGGGCAGGGACCAGTCCACAGCCAGCTAGCTCTCCTCTGGTATTCACTCAATCCTTTTTCTGTGAGCGGGCCAGTTGTGCCTTATAGCTTTTTGTAGGAAAGTTCTTTCTCTCTCTCTCGCTCCCTCCCCCCCCTTCTGTCTATCCTACAGCTTGGGTTGCTATCTCACGTTAGCTGCCTCTGATTATCCTTAGGGCATTCAGGCCTGGTCCTTACCCTAAGCATGCAGCTTGCATCTCCCTGTTCAGCCCCCTGTGACTTTTGATGGACAGGAGCATCTGGGCTACTTCTCCAATGGGAGTTGAGTTTAGGCACGTAATTTGTGGGGGTTTTTATTGTTGTTGTTTGTTTGTTTTCTCCCAGTTATGTTGCCCTCTGAGATTCCAAAACTCCCCACAGACCCACCGGTGAGAGGGTTTCCTGGTGTTTGGAAACTTCTCCTCCTTCACGACTCCCTCCCTGGGATGGGTCTCCATCCCTAACTCTTTTGTCTCTCTTTTTATCTTTTATATTTTGCCCTACCTCCTTTTGAAGAGAATGGGCTGCCTTTCTGGGTGCCTGGTGTCCTCTGCCAGCGTTCAGAAGTTGTTTTGTGGAATTTGCTCAGCGTTCAAATGATCTTTTGATGAATTTGTGGGGGAGAAAGTGGTCTCCCCATCCTATTCCTCTGCCATCTTAGGACCACCCCTCGAGTTGCTTCAGTTGTGTCTGACTCTTTGTGACCCTATGGACTATAACCCACCAGGCTCCTCTGTCCATGGGATTCTCCAGGCAAGAATACTAGAGTGGGTTGCTATTTCCTTCTCCAGGGGATCTTCCTGACCCAGGAATCAAACCTGGGTCTCCCGCATTGCAGGCAGATTCTTTGCCATCTGAGCCACCCACCAGGGAAGTCAAAATAATTCCTGAGCATGATGACTATAGTTCATATATATTGCATATTTGAAAGTTGCTCAGAGTAAGTCTTGTGACTTACTAAATTGCTTATAATTGTTTGCATTTCATACGAGGTGTCATTCAGTCTCTCCTTGGAGAGATTCTTTGTCCCCAGTGAGCAGGATCAATTCTTTCGCTTATTTAAAAATCAAATATTATGTCTTCCATTATATTCATTGTATATTCGTGCACACAATAGGTACTTAAACTGCTTGACAACTTTGTTTGCCCAACCATGAAAATAACCCTGGTAAATACAGAACTATTCAATGAATAAGAGGATGCACAATCAACCAGATAACTGAACCTGATTCATTCTTATGAGAGAACAATCAATAAAGTCCTGAGGGTTGTTAATGTCCCGGGATGTTTGATGTTTGCTTGTGTTTTCCAAAATATAACTTCTTAAATTGGCAATATTTCTAAGTACCTTGTTTTGACACTCTGGGAAATAATCAATGAGCATAGGGAAATTATTGCAGACCTAGAAGAGGGGGAAATAGTTTATTAAAAAAAGAACCCCTATGAATACTTGTATACCCTATGCCAAGCTCTGGTCAGAAATGGTATTATAAATATTAATATAATACAGTCCCTGTATTAAGGGGAATTCTTACTTTACAGGTACTTAATT
This sequence comes from Odocoileus virginianus, assembly GCF_023699985.2. NCBI lineage: Eukaryota > Metazoa > Chordata > Mammalia > Artiodactyla > Cervidae > Odocoileus > Odocoileus virginianus. The sequence goes on along the minus strand of NW_027224366.1, from coordinate 129,919 downwards.
TTGCATGCTGATAGATGTCTCCATGAGGGAGAACATATTGACCAGGGATTAAAGATGATAATCATTTCCTATACTCATACAACATTTTTATAGAATAAAATTATCATTACAAAAATGATCTCATTTTCTTACATCAATTCTTCCCTACAATCATGAAATATGGAATGGCATGAAAAACTGACTCATATTCTGCAGATGACAATAGGGGTTAAGAGAGTTTGGACAACCTGATACGCAAGCCATAGCTGGTCCCTGATGTTTCTACCTCTGTCTCATAGACTCAAACATAAGATCAGTTATTTTAAGACTGAAAGCATCCTAAGAACTATGAAACACAACTAAACATCTTATAGATAGAGTAATTGGGCAGCAGAGCAATTAAGTGACTTCTGTAATACCACACCATTTTCTTTTAGACAGAGGCAGAACATGTCAGCAAAGTAGAGGGTACACCTGCAATGTTTGTTTGTGGTTCCTTCACGCACACGCACACACACACACACACAAAACACAATCATTTGTCATCCTCAAAGCAATTACCTTGTCAGTTAGAATGCCAACTGAAGTATCAAACACTCCTATCCTAGTCAGTGACCCCAAGCATCACTCTCCCCCTTGAAGGAGACATTCTCTTCCTTGCCAAACACAGATATTTCTGCCAACTGATATGACAAAGAAGCAATGAGTGGTGACTGGGTAACAAGACTTGTGGGCAATGGAAGCCTTTCCAGAAAGGCCTGGAAATCCTACTGCTGTGGGCATGCTTTGAGGAAGTCACTATTGTAGTTTATGGGAATTGGGCTTTGGAAATTGGTTAAAACAAACAAACAAACAAAAACCACTGAACAGTGTGCTTTGGAATTGTGGTGTTAGAGAAAACTCTTGAGGGTCTCTTGACTGCAGGGATATCAAAGCAGTCAATCCTAAGGGAAATAACCCTGAATATTCAACAGAAAGACTGATGCTAAAGCTGAAGCTCCAATACTTTGGGTATCTGATGCAGAGTCAACTCATTGTAAAAGATCCTGATGCTGGGAAAGATTGAAGGCAAAAGGAGAAGGGGGAGGCAGAGTTTGAGATGGTTAGTTAGCATCACCAACTCAATGCTCATGAATTTGAGCAAGCCCTGGGAGACAGTGGAGGACAGAGGAGCCTGGCGTGCTGTAGTCCATGGGCTTGCAAAGAGTTGGACATGACTTAGTGAGGGAACAACAACAACAACAGTTCTGGGCATGCATCTGCCTGTCTATCATATCGGGCTCTGCCATGGCCCCCAGATGAACACTTCATGATGCTAAGCTCTGGGCAGGACTGTGCTGCTCACACATTTACCTCACAGCTCACAGCTTACTGTATAGAGGCCTGGACCTCATGGAGAAAAGAGCAAAAATGATTTCTCAAGAAGAAAGGACACTGGGCTCACCTGAACCCACGGAGAGCCCTGAATCCTGATGTTTTCATTCAATCTTTCCATTAGATTTGGAAAAATCTGATCTTTATAATCAAAATGGTTCTGGAAAATAATGGATCAGATCACATTGCAGGGAGCACAGCCCAGAATGAAAGTGGGATCACAGGCCAACCATAAAGAATAATAAACAATTTAAATACATCATTAAAAGATACACATGAAACACCTTGTCTTTGAGATAAAACTAATTTTAGAAACTTTAACACAATATTTTACCTACTAAAACCCTTAACAACAAAATATTCCACATACATAAAATCAGCACATCACTTTTATCTTAACCTAAGTAGATCACTTCACCCTAGCTAGCTCGTAACAGGTGTTTTTTTTGGGGGGGGGGCGGAATTATTTCCTATCCACTGCCTTTACCTGTATCCTTTTCACCCAAGGTGCCTGTTAAGTTGAAGGAAAAAAAGAAAACACTTTCAAAAGCCATTTTTATGTCATTTATTAATAATAACTTAGATTTATCAGGGCTGAATATTACCTGTTTGCAAAGCCTGTAGAAAATTAAGCACTGATAAAGAAAGAAATAAAATAGTTAGGGATTGCAAAATGCTTTTTATATAAAGAATAGTTGAAAGAATCATCTCTAGAATCAACAGGGAAGCTAAACAGAGAGAGATTTGGGTGAATTCATGTATCTGAAGGAACAGATTTTTTAAAAGCAACAAATAACCATGATGCATGAGAAGAAAAACTAATACGAGTAAACAATTTCTATAAGATGGTTTACCTTTCTAAAATATGAATAAAATATAAAATTTTTATTTTGAACATACATCTCAGGTAACTGAAACAAAAAGGTAAATTGATGAATTTTTTAACTTTCAATGTTAAAAATTCTCTCCTTGGGATTAAAAGTTCATTTTTTTTCTATTAATGATCAAAAATTAATTTACTTTGGCAAAACTGCCCTATGCAAACATTTGGAATATTGTTCTATGTAGCCATCAACAGAACAGCACATTTCAATAAATTTTAAATTATCATCTAAATCAACGTTATCATGTTTCCAGTAAAGAAACTACATAGAGGAAAAGTTTTCTTTTTTGGTAGGAGATCTATAAAATAAAATTGCTGCCATCAAATGATCAATGAAAATTTGTTATACAGAGAGAGGTAAAAAAATTCACATCTAAAGGAGTAATTAAGAACTACTTGAATGAAAAATAAGAGATTTCCCTAGTGGTTAAGTGGCTAAGAATCCACTTTGCAATGCAGGGGATGTGGGTTCCCTCTCAATCAGGAACTAAGATCCCACATGCTGTGGAGCAGCTAAGCCTGTGTGCCACAACTAGAGAATCTGTGCACCACAATGAAAGATCCCGCAAGCCACAACTAAGACCCGACGCAACCAAACAAATAAATACTCAAAAAAACAAAACTACTGACAGAGTGACATCAGGAAGATGGTGAAATGGGAAGCCCCAGCCCTTGTTCTCCCAAAGAAACACTAATTTAGTGATGATGAATGAGCTAAAACAATTTGATACTTTCAGAATTCAGTTAAGTAGTTGCAGTACTGTATGTGAGTACACAGCTAAGAAGAGCCATGCAAGAAAAAGAAGGATGAAGCATGCATCAAAAAAACAAAAAAACAAAAAAACAGCTTTTCAGTGGCTGCTTGAAGAAATGCTTTTCTTTCTTACCTCACTTAGAAAGCTCTCAGAACTAGCACAGTACAGATGTCTGGGAGCACTGAGGATAAAGGAAAGTGAGGACACTAGTTTGTTAGTGCCAGCGTGGCTTGGCACAATCTAGAGAAGTTAAAACACTTCAGGCTTTTGTTTCAAGGGGATGGGAGAGGACTAGAGCTTGCATCTGGTGCTCTGATCTTTTGGAGGGCTACACAAGGGAATAGTATCTGTCACATCTGATTCAGGGCATTAAGGGGGAGCGTGCAATCTTTAGATGCCATTGAGATAAGGGAAAGTGGAGTGGTTTGCTTCTGTTGAACTAGAGAAATCACAGTGCTGCAGACAGACAACAAAGGGAACAAGAGATTACCTGAAATTAATTTGATAAGCATCCTTAATTGTGAAAGACCAGAGAAGTAGCATCCACAAAAGAAAAATGCTTCAGAGGCCTTCAGAGGCCCTGACCATGATTCCTGGTGTTTTGCTTTATATTAGGTTGACCCACAAAGACTGGGAGAGGTGGCAGTTTTTTCAAAATCCTGAATCCCAACACAAAGTCACAAAACACAAAAAGGGGCAGGAAACATGTTTCAAATAAAGGTAGAAAATAAATCTACAGAAATCGGTCTTAAAGAAATGGAGAATATCACTGACATGAACAAAGAATTTTTTTAATGTGATAAAGATACTCCATAAGGTTAAGTTGATCCATGAACAAAATAAAAATGTTAACAAAGAGGTAGGACACATAAAAAAGAACCAGCAGCTAAAATTTGTTGGGTTAAAGAACACAATAATTCACCCAAAAATATACTCAAATAGGTCATCTGGTGTTATTCAATCAGAAGAACTAAAGGAAAAACATGAAAAAAAGTGGAGAAAGCCTAGGGGACTTATGGGACACCAATAATTCTATCAATATGCTCATTATGTGGAAAGAGAGAGAGAGGACATAAAGCTTTTTTGAAGAAATAATGGCAAAAACTTTCCATATCAAGGGGAAAACTGATACCCTAATTCTAGAAGACCAACACATTCTAACCACGAACAAAAGAAATCTAAACTGAGATATATGAAAATCAAATTGTCAAAAGTCAAAGATAAAGAAATAATTATGGTTAACAGCAAGAAAAAAGTGACTTGTCACTTACAACAAAAGCATCATACAATAACAACAGGTTTCTAAGCAGAGATGTTGCAGGACAGAAATGAGTGGGATGATAAATTCTACTATATCTGGTAAGCAATTCTCAAAAAAAAAAAAAAAAAGATAAACAAAAGCTGGAGCTGTTTATCACCAGTAGACATGTCTTACAAGAAACGCTAAAAGGTGTCCTTAAAGTTCAAACAATAGGACATTGAACAGTAACACAAAAGCATACAAAAGTATACAACTTGTTGATATATGTAAATATACAGACTAATCAAGAATGCCATACTAATGTGAAGGTTGTGTATAAACCACCATTACTTCTAGTATAGAAGTTAAAAGAGGTTAACAAACCTTTACCTAGATTATCTATGAAGAAAAGAGAAAACTCAAATAAGTAAAATCAGAAAAGAAGAGGAGACATTACAACTGATACTAATATCACTTCTGTGATGCTGCAGAAATACAAAAAAGTTGAAGAGATTACTATGAGTAACTATACATCAACAAAGTGTATAGCTTAGAAGAAGCGGACATATTTCTAGAAAGAGACAACCAGTTAGGACTGATTTATGACTAGATAGAAAATCTGACAAATCAAAAATGATAAGATTGTCAAATCAGTAGTCAAAACTCAACAACAAAGAAGCTCAGAATCAGATGGTTTCACTGGTGAATTCTACAAACATTTAAGGATTAGAAAAACATTGCCACACCTCCTAAAGTTCTTTTGAATGTGTGTAAATTAATAAATGCAATATACCATGTTATCAAAATGAAAAGTGAAAATTAATCATATCAACAGATGTAGAAAAGGTATTTGACAAATATCAAATTTCATTCAACTGAATGCAGAGTTCCAAAGAATAGCAAGGAGAGATGAGAAAACCTTCTTCAGTGAACAATACAAAGAAATAGAGGAAAACAATCTAATGGGAAAGATTAGAGATCTCTTCAAGAAAATTAGAGATACCAAAAACATTTCATGCAAACATGGGCACAATAAAGACAGAAATGGTGAAGACCTAAGAGAAGCAGAATGGTTAAGAAGAGGTGGCAAGAATCTACAAAACTGTACAAAAAAGGTCTTGATGACCCAGATAACCATGATGGTGTGATCACTCACCTAGAGTCAGACATCATGGAATGTGAAGTCAAGTGGGTCTTAAGAAGCGTTACTATCAACAAAGCTAGTGGAGGTGATGGAATTCCAGCTGAGTTATTTCAAACACTAAAAGTTGATGCTGTTAAAGTTCTGCACTCAATATCCCAGCAAATTTGGAAAACTCAGCAGTGGCCACAGGACTGGAAAAGGTCAGTATTCATTCAAGTCCCAAAGAAGGGCAATGCCAAGGAATATTCAAACTACTGCACAATTGCCCTAATTTCATGTGTTGTCAAGGTAATTCTTCAAGATAGGTTGTCAAAATTCTTCAAGATAGGTTTCAACAGCACTGAACCAAGAACTTCCAGAGGTACAAGTTGGGTTTAGAAAAGGCAGAGAAACCAGAGGTCAAATTGCCAACATCCATTGAATCATAGCAAAAGCAAGATGATTACAGAAAAACACCTACTTCTGCTTCATTGACCACATGAAAATCTGACTGTGTGGATCACAACAAACTTGAAAATTCTTAAAGAGATGGGAATACCAGACCACCTATGCTGCCTCTTGCAAAACCTGTATGCAGGTTAAAAAGCAACAGAACGAGACATGGAATAATGGACTGGTTCAAAACTGGGAAAGGAGTAGGTTAAGACTGCTTATTTAACTGATACGCTGAGTACATCATGTGAAATGTTGGGTTGGATGAATCATGAGCTGGAATCAAGATTGCTGGCAGAAATATCAACAACCTCAGGTATGCCGATGACACCACCCTTATGGCAGAGAGTGAAGAGATTCCTCTTGATGAAGGTGAAACAAACAGGAGAGTGAAAACCCTGGCTTAAAACTCAACATTCAAAAAACTAAGATCATGGTATCCAGTCCCATCACTTCATGGCAAATAGATGAGGAAAAAATGGAAACAGTGACAGACTTTATTTTCTTGGGGTGTCAAATCACTGTGGATGGTACTGCAGCCATGAAATTAAAAGACTCTTGCTCCTTGGAAGAAAAGCTATGATCAACCTAGAAGACGTGTTAAAAACAGGAGACATCACTTTGCCCACCAAGGTCCATATAGTCAAAGCTATGGTTTTTAAAGTAGTCATGTACACATGTGAGAGTTGAACCATAAAGAAGGCTGAGCACTGAAAATTGATGCTTTCGAACTGTGGTGCTGGAAAAGACTCTTGAGAGTCCCTTGGATAGCAAGGAGATCAAACCAGTTGATCCTAGAGAAAATCAATCTTGAATATTCATTGAAAGGACTGATGCTGAAACTGAAGCTCCTATACTTGGGCCATCTAATGTGAAGAGCTGACTCTTTGGAAAAGACCCTGATGCTGGGAAAGATTGAGGGCAGGAGGAGAAGGGGACAACAGAGGATGAGATGGTTGGATGGCATCATTGACTCAATGGACATGAATTTGAGCAAACTCTGGGAGATAGTAAAGGACAGGGAAACCTGGCATGCTGTAGGTTGCAAAGAGTTGGACACGAATGAGCAACTAAACAACTACAAAATTTCAGGATAAAAACACTTCTATATTACTTTATTCAACACAGTAAAGCGATCTATGACAACCCCACAGCTAACATTGTACTCAAAGGTGACAGATTGAAAGCTTTTCCTCTAGGATCAGGAACAATAAGAATGCCCACTCTCACCACTCCTATTCAACATAGTACTGGAATCCTAGCCCCAGCAGTCTCTCAGTGGCAACTCACTCCAGTATTCTTGCTTGGAAAATAACATGGACAGAAAAGACTGATGGGCTACAGACCCTAGGGTTGTAGAGTTAGACACGATTGAGCACTCATGCACACACAAAAGAAAAGGAAGAAGCAAAAAAGTCTACTTGCACATGCTATGATCTTATATATGGAAAACCCTAAAGACCCTACTAAAAACTGTTAGAACTAATCAGTGAATTCAGTAAAGTTGCAGGCTATGAAGTCAACATAAAAAATATTTGCATTTCTGTTCATTAAAAACAAACTCTCTGGAAAAGAAACAAAGAAAATAATCCCATTTTTTTCACAATAAAATGATAAAATACTTAGGAATAAATTTAACCAATGAAACAAAAGTGCTGTATACTGATCTCTCACAAACACTGATGAAAATAATTAAATAAAGCATGAATAAATGAAAAGCTATTTAGTGTCCATGAATCAAAAGTATTAATATTATTATTATGTCCATAATACCCAAAGCAGTCTGAAGATTCATTGTAATTCTATCAAATTCTAATGGCATTTCTTACAGAAATACAAAAAAATAATTCTAAAAATCCACATGTAATTACAAAAAGACCCCAAATACCCAAAGAAGTTCCAAGAAGAATGAAAAATGCTGAACACATTAAAATTTCTGATTTCAAATCATATTAAAAAGCTAAGATATCAAAAGAATATTGTACTGACATAAAAACAAACACATAAACCAATGCAACAGAATTCAGAGCCCAGCAATAAAACCATACACATATTATCAACTAATATTTGACAGGGAGCCAAGAATACTCAATAGAGAAGGATAGTCTCTTCAATTAATAGTGTTAGGAAAACTACAAATTCACATGCAAAAGAATGAAACAGGACCCCTATCTTTACCACTCACAAAACTTAACTTTAAGTGGATTAAAGACTTCAGTGTAAGACCTGAAACCATAAAACTATTAGAATAAAACTTAGAGAAAATACTCATTGACATTGGTCTAAGAAACAAGTTTTTTTTTTAATTCCCTCTTTATTCTTCTTATCTGAATGTCATGTAGTAGTTACTAGATATTACTTGAATGAATGAACGAAATCAATGACTTTCTAAATATGACACTAAAAGAACAAGCAATAAAAGTAAAAATAAACAAATAGGACCACATCAAAGAAAAAAAGCCTTACTGAACAACAAAATAAATATTAAAGGCAACCTATAAAATGTGAGAAAATATTTGCAAACCATACATCTTATAAAGGGTTAATAGCCAAACTATGTAGAGAACTCATACAACTCAATAAAAAGTACAACAACCTGATTAAAAATGGGCAGAGGAACTGAATAGACATTTTCCCAAAAAGACATGCAAATGGCCAACAAGTGCATATAAAGGTTGTCAATGTTACCAGTTGTCATGAAAATGCAGATCAAAATCACAGAATGCATGTTGTTGATAGGATGAAAGTGTTAGTTTCTCAGAGGTGTCTGACTCTTTGCGACCCTGTGGACTTTAGATAGCCAGGATCCTCTGTCCATGAAATTCTCCAGGCAAGAATACTGGACTGGGTTGTCATTCCCTTCTCCAGGGCCTCTTCCTGATCTAGGGATCTAGCACAGGTTTACCATTTGAGCTAGTAGGGAAGCCACTGATAGAATGGCTACCATCAAAAAGTCAAGATATAAGGGTTGCCTATGATGTGGAGAAAATAGAACACTTATGCACTGTTGGAGAAGACTCTTGAGAGTCCCTTGGACTGCAAGGAGATCCAACCAGTCCATCCTAAAGGAGATCAGTCCTGGGTGTTCATTGGAAGGACTGATGCTGAAGCTGAAACTCTAATACTTTGGCCACCTCATGCGAAGAGTTAACTCATTGGAAAAGACCCTGATGCTGGGAGGGATTGGGGGCAGGAGGAGAAGGGGACAACAGAGGATGAGATGGCTGGATGGCATCACCAACTCGATGGGCATGAATTTGAGTAAACTCTGGGAGTTGATGATGGACAGGGAGGCCTGGCATGCTGCGATTCATGGGGTCGCAAAGAGTCGGACACGACTGAGCGACTGAACTAAACTGAACTGATGCACTGTTGGTGTGCATGTAAACTGGTACAGTCACTATGTAAAATAGGCTGGAGGTTCCTGTACATATTTAAAAGACTACCATATGATCCAGCACTCCTACTTCTGGATATACTTCTGAATTAAATGAAAATGGGATATTATAGAGGTTTCTATACTTCATGTTTATTGCAGCATTATTCACAGTACCCAACATATGGAAACTAAGTGTCCATCAACTGTTGAATGGATAAAGAAAAAAATACACACACACACACACATACACACACACACACACACACACACACACAGGGAGTTGACCCTTGAACAACATGGGGATGAGGCACTGACCCACCATACAGTCGACAAGTCTATGTATAACTTTAGAGTTGGACCACCATATGTGCAGTTGCATGTTCCAGGACCCAACCAAACATGAGTCATGTAGTACTATAGCAAGTACTTATTGAAAAATAACTACATATAAGGGACCCATGAGTTCAAATCCATGTTGTTCAAATGTCAACTGTATATACATCCATAGATGCAATGGAATACTATTCAACCATGACAGGAAGGAAATCTTTGCATTTGTCACAACACAAATGGATCTTAAGCACATTATGCTGAGTGAAAAAACACAAAGGGGCAAGACAAATACTACAGGATATAATATATATGTGGAATCTAAAAAAAAAAAAAAAAACCTAACATAGAAAGTAGAAGGGTGATTACCAGGGGCTAGGAGGTCAGGGAAATGACGAGATGTTGGTAAAAGAGAACAAACTCCCAGTTAGAAAATGAATCAAGCGTGGAGATCTAATGCACAGCATTATGGTTACAGTTTAACATAATCACTACTGAAAGTTGCCAAGAAATTAGATTTTATATGTTTTCTAAAGAAAAGGTAATTAAGCGACTTGGTGGAGGTGTTAAACAAGGCTATATGGAGGTGGCATGTATGAATATATAGAATAAACATATTGTATACCTTAAATTTACACAATATCAATTATATCTGAATAAAACTGGGAGAAAATATTGAATGCAGACCACACTCATTCAGGAAGTTGATTTATTAAAAACTGTATATGTAGGTGTAGTTAAAGCTACAGTGTAGGAACAATGTATAGTTCAGCAGAAAACTATTGATTGTCTATAGTTCACCTTTCTGCGATTTTATGGGAGCTATTGTGCAGGTTTCTAAATTTTCAATAATAGATAGTGATGCAAAATAATTCTTGTCTATAGGCATACAAACTCTGTTCTTTCAGATTCAGTGACTTTCCTAGCTAATTTGCCTTCATTTGCACATTCACATCAACATTCTTTTACACTAAATAAATTTGAATTTTCCAACCATGTTCTTTGAACCGCTTGGAACACCTTGTTGCAGCTGATTATAACTGATTTCCTCATTAATGAAATAAATAGTATCTTTAATTTGTGTTCATTTAAAAAATAAAGAAGATTGGTGAACAGGTATCTGAAAAGATGCTCAATGTCACTAATCATTAAGTTCTGTGCTGGCCTCAGCTTATCAATAATCAATGCTGTGGTTGGATTGGTCCTTGAATTCATATTTTGATTATGGAGTTTCTTCAAAAAATTAAAAGTATCTTGATAGGGATTGCATTGAATCTATAGATTGCTTTGGGTAGTATAGCCATTTTGACAATATTGATTCTTCCAATCCATGAACACGGTATATTTCTCCATCTGTTTGTGTCCTCTTTGATTTCTTTCATCAGTGTTTTATAGTTTTCTATGTACAGGTCTTTAGTTTCTTTAGGTAGATATACTCCTAAGTATTTTATTCTTTTTGTTGCAATGGTGAATGGTATTGTTTCCTTAATTTCTCTTTCTCTTTCCTCATTGTTAGTGTATAGGAATGCAAGAGATTTCTGTGTGTTAATTTTATATCCTGCAACTTTACTATATTCATTGATTAGCTCCAGTAATTTTCTGGTAGAGTCTTTAGGGTTTTCTATGTAGAGGATCATGTCATCTGCAAACAGCGAGAGTTTCACTTCTTCTTTTCCTATCTGGATTCCTTTTACTTCTTTTTCTGCTCTGACTGCTGTGGCCAGAACTTCGAAAACTATGCTGAATAGTAGTGGTGAGAATGGGCGCCCCTGATTTCAGGGGAAATGCTTTCAATTTTTCACCATTGAGGGTAATGCTTGCTGTGGGTTTGTCATATATAGCTTTTATTATGTTGAGGTATGCTTCCTTCTATTCCTGCTTTCTGGAGAGTTTTAATCATAAATGGATGTTGAATTTTGTCAAAGGCTTTTTCTGCATCTATTGAGATAATCATATGGCTTTTATCTTTCAATTTGTTAATGCAGTGTATTACATTGATTGATTTGTGGATATTAAAGAATCCTTGCATTCCTGGGATAAAGCCCACTTGGTCATGGTGTATGATTTTTTTAATATGTTGTTGGATTCTGTTTGCTAGAATTTTGTTAAGGATTTTTGCATCTATGTTCATCAGTGATATTGGCCTGTAGTTTTCTTTTTATGTGGCATCTTTGTCTGGTTTTGGAATTAGGGTAATGGTGGCCTTATAGAATGAGTTTGGAAGTTTACTTTCTTCTGCAAGTTTCTGGAAGAGTTTGAGTAAGATAGGTGTTAGCTCTTCTCTAAATTTTTGGTAGAATTCAGCTGTGAAGTCATCTGCTCCAGGGCTTTTGTTTGCTGGAAGATTTTTGATTACAGTTTCGATTTCCTTGCTTGTGATGGGTCTGTTAAGATCTTCTATTTCTTCCTGGTTCAGTTTTGGAAAGTTATACTTCTCTAAGAACTTGTCCATTTCTTCCAAGTTGTCCATTTTATTGGCATAGAGCTGCTGGTAGTAGTCTCTTATGATCCTTTGTATTTCAGTGTTGTCTGTTGTGATCTCTCCATTTTCATTTCTAATTTTGTTAATTTGGTTCTTCTCCCTTTGCTTCTTAATGAGTCTTGCTAACAGTTTGTCAATTTTGTTTATTTTTTCAAAGAACCAGCTTTTAGCTTTGTTGATTTTTGCTCTGCTCTCTTTTGTTTCTTTTGCATTGATTTCTGCCCTAATTTTTAAGATTTCCTTCCTTCTACTACCCCTTAGGTTCTTCATTTCTTCCTTCTCTAGTTGCTTTAGGTGTAGAGTTAGGTTATTTATTTGACTTTTTCTTGTCTCTTGAGGTAAGCCTGTAATGCTATGAACCTTCCCCTTAGCACTACTTTTTTACAGTGTCCCATAGGTTTTGGGTTGTTGTGTTTTCATTTTCATTCATTTCTATGCATATTTTGATTTCTTTTTTGATTTCTTCTATGACTTGTCAGTTATTCAGAAGTGTGCTTTTCAGGCTCTGTATGTTTGAATTTTTAATAATTTTTTTCCTGTAATTGAGATCTAATCTTACTGCACTGTGGTCAGAAAAGATGACTGGAATGATTTCAATTTTTTTGAATTTACCAAGGCTAGATTTATGGCCAAGGATGTGATCTATTCTGGAGAAGGTTCCATGTGCACTTGAGAAAAAGGTGAAGTTGATTGTTTTGGGGTGAAACGTCCTATAGATGTCAATAAGGTCTAGCTGGTCCATTGTGTCCTTTAAAGTTTGTGTTTCCTTGTTCATTTTCTGTTTAGTTGATCTATCCATAGTTGTGAGTGGGGTATTAAAGTCTCCTACTATTATTGTGTTACTATTAATTTCCTCTTTCATACTCGTTAGCGTTTGCCTTACATATTGCGGTGCTCCTATGTTGGGTGCATATATATTTATAATTGTTATATCTTCTTCTTGGATTGATCCTTTGATCATTATGTAGCGTCCATCTTTGTCTCTTTTCACAGCCTTTATTTGAAAGTCTATTTTATCTGATATGAGTATTGCGACTCCTGCTTTCTTTTGGTCTCTGTTTGCGTGGAATATTTTTTTGTAGCCCTTCACTTTTAGTCTGTATGTGTCCCTTGCTTTGAGGTGGGTCTCTTGTAGACAGCATGTATAGGGGTCTTGCTTTTGTATCCATTCAGCCAGCCTTTGTCTTTTGGTTGGGGCATTCAACCCATTTACATTTAAGGTAATTATTGATAGGTATGGTCCCGTTGCCATTTATTTTGTTGTTTGGGGTTCACGTTTATACCACCTTTCTGTATTTCCTGTCTAGAGAAGATCCTCTAGTATTTGTTGAAGAGCTGGTTTGGTGGTGCTGAATTCTCTCAGCTTTTGCTTGTCTGTAAAGCTTTTGAGTTCTCCTTCATATCTGAATGAGATCCTTGCTGGGTAGAGTAATCTAGGTTGTAGGTTATTCTCTTTCATTACTCTAAGTATGTCCTGCCATTCCCTTCTGGCCTGAAGGGTTTCTATTGATAGATCAGCTGTTATCCTTATGGGAATCCCTTTGTGTGTTATTTGTTGTTTCTCCCTTGCTGCTTTTAATATTTATTCTTTGTGTTTGATCTTTGTTAAATTTATTAATATGTGTCCTGGGGTGTTTCGCCTTGAGTATATCCTGTTTGGGACTCTCTGGGTTACTTGGACTTGGGTGGCTATTTCCTTCCCCATTTTAGGGAAGTTTTCAGCTATTATCTCCTCGAGTATCTTCTCATGGCCTTTCTTTTTGTCTTCTTCTTCTGGGACTCCTATGATTCGAATGTTGGGGCGTTTCACATTGTCCCAGAGGTCCGTGAGGTGGTCCTCATTTCTTTTGATTCTTTTTTCTTTTTTCCTCTCTGCTTCATTTATTTCCACCATTTTATCTTCTAACTCACTTATCCTATCTTCTATCTCTGTTATTCTACTCATGGTTCCCTCCAGAGTGTTTTTGATCTCATTTATTTCATTATTAATTTTTAATTGACTTTTTTTTATTTCTTCTAGGTCCTTGTTAAACATTTCTTGCATCTTCTCAATCTTTGTCTCCAGGCTATTTATTTGTAACTCCATTTTGTTTTCAAGATTTTGGATCATTTTTATTATCATTATTCTAAATTCTTTTTCAGGTAGATTCCCTATTTCCTCCTCTTTTGTTTGACTTGGTGGGCATTTTTCATGTTCCTTTAGCTGTTGGGTATTTCTCTGCCTTTTCATCTTGTTTAGATTGCTGTGTCTGGAGTGGGCTTTCTGTATTCTTGTGGTCTGTGGTTCCTTTTTATTGTGGAGGTTTCACCCAGTGGGTGGGGTTGGACGATTGGTTTGTCAAGGTTTCCTGGTTAGGGAAGCTTGTGTCAGTGTTCTGGTGCGTGTGGAATTGGATTTCTTCTCTCTGGAGTGCAATGGAGTGTCCAGTAATGAGCTTTGCGATGGGTCTCTGTGTTAGGTGTGACTTTGGACAGCCTGTATGTTGACACTCAGGTCTATGTTCCTGCGTTGCTAAAGAATTTGCGTGGTATGTCTTGTACTGGAGCTTATTGGCTCTTGGGTGGTGGTTGGTTTTGATGTAGGTATGGAAGCTTTTGGATGGTCTCTTATTCCTTAATGTTCCGTGTAGTCAGGAGTTTTCTTGTTTTCTCAGGATTTGGGCTTAAGTCTCCTGCCTCTGGATTTCAGTTTTATTCTTCCAATAGTCTCAAGACTTCTCCAACTATACAGCACTGATAATAAAACTTCTAGGTTAATGGTGAAAAGATTCTCCACCGTGAGAGACAACCAGAGAGATTCACAGAGTTACATGAAGAATAGGAGAGGGAGGAAGGAGATAGAGGTGAGCAGGAGGAGAAAAATGGGACTCAAGAGGAGAGAGACAGATCTACGCAGTTATCTGTTCCTAAAGTGTTCTCCGTAGCCCAGACACCCACAAAGATTCACAGAATTGGGTTGGGAAGAGGAGGGGAAAGGAGCAAATAGAGGTGTTCTGAGGTAGAAAACAGAGAGTCAAATGTGGGAGAGAATAATCACCACACTCCTGAATAGAAATGGGAACTGAATATTGGATTCTTAAATGACCAAAATTTATATCACATACTACTGAAAAACAAAGATTAAAAATCTAGTGTAGAGGTTAGACTCTTTGAAATACAATATTTAAAAACAAAAACAAAAACACACAAAAAAATTTAGAAATGGATGTAAAGTTCGGTTTAAAATTAGGGTTTCTCTCTCTTTTTTTTTGCCAAGGTTATAGTGAAAGGAAAATGAAAATTAAGGAATAATAGAGGAGTATTAGAGGACTTTAAAAGGAAATAGGATAGAAAAAGAAGAAAAAGAAAAAAAAATTTTTTTCCCTAATTAAAAAAAAATCGTAAAAATATATGAAAATGAAAGTTGAGGAGTAATGGGGGAGTAATAGGGAATTTTAAAAGAAAATAAAAGAGAAAAAATTTTTTTAAAAAAAGGAAAGAAAAAAAAATTTTTTTTTAATTAAAAAAAAAATATATATATATATCTAGGAATTTCTCTGGAGTTGTTGCAGTCAGTGTAGGTTCAGTTCAATTTCAGATAGCTCCTCTTTCCAGCTTACACTTCTCGATATCTGTAGGCCCCTTCCGGTGTAGTCGGTGTTACCTTCAGGGATTTTAATCTGTTGCACCAGTCCTTTCTAAAGCGGTTCCCTTTGTTTATTTGGCTTCTGTTTGCCATCTCTTTGGTGTCTAATTTACGCCCTGACACAGGCGGGCAGAGGTGATCTCTTATTTAGGTTCTCTAGTTCAGTTCAGTCCTGTTACGGGGAGGGCGGGGCGCTGCAGATAGATACCGCTCTGTGTGGATAGCCCTCACCGTGTTCCGGTCACACTGGGTTTGCCCCACTCACGGGTGTCAGTGCTTTCGCCGTCTACACTGCTCAGGCTCCCGGCTGCTCTATATGGAGCAGGCCCTGCGTTGAGTGCGGTTCCAGTTTTCGGGTACTCCACAAAAGCGCAGATTCGGTTGCGCCTGCGTTTTGTGCCTTCCCCGGCCTGAGCGGTTCAGGCAGCCAGAGGCTTGGGCGCACTCTCCCCGGGTACGGCGCGCCTTTTCCCTCCGCGGCCCCAGTGCGCGCCGCCAGTCAGGTCTCAGGAAGTCTTTAGATAGGAACCGGGGGCCTGTTTGCAGTGTGGGAGGGGGTGGCTTCTCAGGGGCTGAGTTTGCCCTTTTCCCCTCCCCCCTGCCTCCTACCTCCAGCAGGGATGGGCCGGCTCTTCTCTGGAGTTTCTCAGTCCCTTTGTTTTGCGAACTGCCGGCAGTGTGTTCGGGCCGGTTAATTTTGACCCTTGCTATCCCACAGTTTAAAAAAGCTCCCTCCGATTGCTCTCAGGGTCTTCGGGCCGGTCCTCACCCTAAGCAATGCCTCCCGCTCCTCTCCGTTCCGCCCCGCTTGTTGCTGGCAGGTACGGGCGTCTGGGGTACTTTTCTGCTGGGAGTTGCTTTTAGGCACGTAATCTGTGGGCCTTGTTTAATTTTTCCTCCCAGTTAGATTGCCGAAAAGTTCCCCCAGTCCCGCCAGTGCGAGGGTTTCCTGGTGATTGGAAACTTCCTCTATTAAGACTCCCTTCCCGGGACGGGTCTCCGTCCGTAGCTCTTTTGACTCCCTTTTTATCTTTTATATTTTGTCCTACCTCCCTTCGAAGACAATGGGCTGCTTTTCTGGGCGCCTGATGTCCTCTGCTAGCGATCAGAAGTTGTTTTGTGAAATTTGCTCAGCGTTCAAATGTTCTTTCGATGAGTTTGTAGGGGAGAAAGTGGTCTCCCCGTCCTATTCCTCCGCCATCTTGGCTCCTCCTCCTCTTCATCAGTTTTATATCTCCCCAGAGCAAAGGTCATAGATCAAACATGACAAAGTTTCAAAAGAGACAGATTAGCATGTACACACTGAGGTAGTGTGACCTTTACATCTGAGAAGGAAACCTTATCTTCAATGGACTAAAATTATGAGTACCATAGCAAGGGAGGTATTTTATCCCTATTTTCAAAGTGGACATTCTTACTTCTGGATAATTTATCTTTTAATGCTTAAAGTCAATGTACACGTATGATATCTGGAGGAGGAAATGACAACCCACTCCAGCATTCTTGCCTGGAAATCCCATGGAAAGAGACTCGGCAGGCTACCTCCACGGGATCACAAAGAGTTGGACATGACTGAGCAACTGAGCACGCACACACAATGTATGATAATTTAAGGCCATAAGACAGGCTGTTCTAGTTATCATAAAGTTCAGGATAAATCATGTGTAAGCTGAATGACTTTCTTGCATCTTAATAAATGAAAATTTCTTCAATCATCTCCCAACATGTTACTCTGAATGTACATCTGACTGGCTATTCATAAAAAAACAGGCTTCATATTAAATAGATGTCCCTTGACTCCCAAGGATTAAAGCGTCATTGATTCTCAAGGAGAAAATAAAAGATAGGGATTCTCCCCTCTACAGCACTGCAGAGGTGAGATTTGCTCAGAGAACTGAGGGAAGAGCCAATTTTAGTGGGGAAGGCTTGAGAACCTCTGGCTCAAGCCTCCTAGTTGCCTCCAGAAACAACTGCTTCTGTTCTGTTTTGGAGTTTGTAAGAAATAATGAAATAAAGTATGCACAGTGGTAACCAAAATTTTAGAAAACCAAGACCTGAGTGAAATAAAAATGTTTACTAGAGGTTTGTTAGTACCGTAGCCAGGGAGATTTCAGAATTGTGTCTTGAATTGTGCTTTCCTGAGCTACAAAATGGGGGAAACTTTTCAGATATGATTTGTATCCTTGATAATACTTTGCTTTCTCCATTATTTGGATTTTAGCCATTTTATACTTGGGTAGTGGTGTCTATTTGTTAATTTTGTTTGCAAGTTCTGAATGATATACAATGTTAAGCATTTTTCAGATGCTTTGTTTTTATCTGTGTATCTTCTTTCATGAGGTGTTTGTTCAGATTTTTTTCCCATTTTTAAATTATTTGTTTTTTAATTGGAGGAAAATAGCTTTACAATGTTGTGATGGTTTCTGTCATACAGAAACGCAAATCAGCTATAATTATAGGCTCCCTCTTGAACCTTCCCCTCTCCCCCCTCCCACCCTCTAGATCGTCAAAGAGCACCAGGCTGGGCTCCCTGTGCTGTACAGCAACTTCTAACCAGCGATCTATTTCACACATGGTAGTGTATGTATGTCTTTGCTACTTTCTCCATTCTTCCCACTCTCTCCTTCCCCACTGTGTCCAGAAGTCTGTTCTCAATATCTGCATCTCTTTGTCCTTGCAAATAGGTTCATCAATACCATTTTTCTAGATTCCATATATATGTGTTAATATATATATTGTTTTTTTTCTCTTTCTGACTTACTTCACTCTGTATAAAAGACTCTAGATTCAGCTACCTCATAAAACTGACTCAAATCCATTCTTTTTTTTTTATGGCTGAGTAATAATCCATTGTATATATGTACCACATCTTTACCCATTCTTCTGTCGATGGACATCTAGGTTGCTTCCATGTCCTAGGTATTGTAAATAGTGCTGCTGTGAACATTGGGATACATGTGTCTTTTTCAATTATAGTTTTCTCAGGGTATATGTCCAGTACTGTGATTGCTGGGTCATATGATAGTTTTAGGGGCTTCTCAGGTGGTGCTAGTGGTTAAGAAACTCTCTGCCAATGGAGAAGACTTAAAAGATGTAGGTTCAATCCCTAGGTGGGGAAAGTCCTCTGGAAGAGGGCATGACAACCCACTCTAGTATTCTTGCCTGGAGAATTCCCATGAACAGAGGAGTCTGGAAGGCTCCATAGTGTTTCAAAGAGCTGGACACGACTGAAGCGACTTAGCACATGCACACATGGTAGTTTTATTCCCATCTTTTTAAGGAATCTCCATACTGTTCTCCAAAGTGGTGTATCAATTTACATCCCCACCAACAGTGCAAGGGGGTTCCCTTTTCTGATTGTTTACCTAGAGTTTTCAATATACGTTTACAGCTAATTCAAGTCTATTTTTTAAAAAATCCAATACTGTTTCATATGAAGTGCAAGTACCTTGTAAAAGTGTATGTAAGGTGTCTCTCCCCTAATATCACAGTTGTCATTTATCCCATTTATCCATAAGATATATTCACAAAATACATTATTGCTATATTTTTAAATAGACTATTCTGTTAGATCAACTAAGAACAACAAAAATGAAATTGTTATGTTACCTTCCATTATTTTTTTCTGAGACAATATACTAACATAAACTCAAACTGGATTAAAGATATAAATGTAAGAATGCAACCATTAAATTCCTAAAAGAAAACATAGTCAGAACACTCTGACATAAACCATAGAAGTATTTTTTTGGATCTATCTTCTAAGGAAAGGAAACAACAGGATAAATAAACAAATAGGACCTAACTACACTTAAAAGCTATCACACAGAAAAGGAAATCATCAACAGAATGAAAACATAACCTCTCAAATTTAAAAAAAAATGTGGAAACTACTTGATCAATTAGGGGTTAACGAGCAAAATGTATAAACAGGTCATACAACTCAATATCAAGAAAATCCAAGCAAATATTTAAAAATGGGCAGAAGACTTGAATAGATATTTCTCCAAAGAAGATATGTAGGAGACCAACTGGGACAAGAAAAATGCTCAATACTGGCATTTATAAGAGAAATGTAAGTAAAAATCATAATGAGATACCACTTTACACCTACCAGAATGGCTATCATCAAAAAGACCGCAAGTAACAAACATTGGAAAGGATGTGAGAAAGGGAAGCCAGAATACACTGTTGGTGGGGTTGTGAACTGGTACAACCACTAATGAAAACAGTATGCAAGTTTTCCAAAATATAAAAATAGGACTACCATATGATCCAGCAACTCCAAGGTTGGTTATATATCTAAAGATCACAAATGCATTGTTTTGAAAAGATACATGCATCCCAATGGTCACAGCAGCATCATTTACGGTAGCCAAGATATGGAAACAGCCTAAGTGAACATCAACAGATAAATAGATAAAAAAAAAATAGTTGGTATACACATATGCTTTGAAATATTACTCAGCCATAAAAAAGAATGAAATTTTTCCATTTGCAACAACATTAGTGAACTTAGAGAGCATTATGCTTAGTGAGTAAAGTCTGAAAGAGAAAGGCAAATATTTTATGTCAGCACACATGTGAAATCTGAAAAATAAGGTGAATGTATGTAACAAAACAGACTCACAGATGTAGAGAACAAACTAGTAGTCACTAGTAGAGAGAAGCAAATAGAGAGGGGCGTAACAGGGGATGGGATTAAGAAACAAACTTTTATGTATAGAATAAATAAGCAACATGGATTTATTATACAACATGGGAAAATGAAGTCATTATTTTGTAATAACTTTAAAGAGAGTATAATACATAAAATATTGAATCACTATGTTGTATATCTGAAACTAATATAATATTGTAAATCAACTATGTTACAATAAAGGAAGAAAAAGAAAAATACATGGCTTCCCTTTCCATCACTGAAGAGTTAAAATTTCATCAGTTTAACTGATAAAGACATAATCTGAAAATATCAGTGTAACTGAAAAATAATTTATTGGGAAAGTTTGAGATACCATGTCTTTCCCCACCTTTGAGACACTTTGAGACATAGCTTCTCCTGTCGCTTTTTAGTCTGTCATTGTCAGAAATGATGGACTGAAGGATGCACACCAGGGAAGTGAAATTATAGAAAGAGCAACCGTTGAAGATTCAGTACAGGAGAGAAGGCTGGGATTTCATTAAATGCACCCACAGCACAGAAGCACCACAATACACACAGCTAAACACAGAGGACATGTACTGGTCATGAAGATCTAAGTATCCCTGGAAAGACATAATTACTAGATCACTAATGAAAGAGTCTGCACAGATGAAAATATGTACAAATGTCAACATGGTGGTTTAGTCGGTAAGTTGTGTCAGACTCTTGTGATTCCGTGGACTGTAGTCTGCCAGGCTCCCCCGTCCATGGGATTCTCCAGGCAAGAATACTGGAGTGGTTTGCCATTTCCCTCTCCAGGGGATCTTCCTGACCCAGGAATTGAACCCAGGTCTCCTGCATTGCAGGTAATGATTTACCAACTGAGCTATGGTGGTGGTGGTTTAGTCGCTAAGTCGTGTCTGACTCTTGCGATCCCATGGACTGTAGCCTGTCAGGCTCCTCTGTCCATGGGATTCTCCAGGCAAGAATACTGGAGTGGGTTGCTATTTCCTTCTCCAGGAAGCTGAGCTATGAGGGAAGCCCAAATTTCAGTCCAGTTGTTTCTAAGCTCTTAAGGAAAAATTAAGTTTTATCAAGGCTCCTGTTAAAAAATGTTTTACCCCTGATAATTTTGGGGAGACTGACAATTCACACAATTTCCCTGCCATCATATCTCTTCAGATTTCCTCAAATAACTTTGCCTAATGCAAACTGCTCTCACCTCAAGGATGAAGAAACAGGCTCTCTGAGAGTCAGTACTTAAGGCAAGGACATACAGACCACAGGTATCAGGGCTCACATTGGAACCCACATACTTGGTCTTGGACTTTTCCTTCCAGCAAACATTCAGTGCAACTAGGTACTCCAGTATTTACTGTACCATTAAGTTTCATAATGCACCCTAATCAGTGGCTTTCTTAATATAGTTAATAATTATAGAACCTGTTTATTTAATTGGGGGTCAGAAAAGTTTGGTTTTGTAATCTTTTGAGCTGAGTGAACCTAGGTCTCCATGACCACTTTAATCAGGACAAACCTAAGCACTGATTTGTTGCCTAGCTCAAATGGCTCTAACTCTGATAGAGCTAACTCAGTTTATTTTTAATAAAGTAAGCTCAGTCATTCTCCTTTAGCAACTATTTTATTCTTTGAGAAAGGAGTGTCTTGCTCTGTACCTCCTTCTTCTTGCTAGGGTTTATGAATGGCGATTCTTCTTATGGCATGAAAGAATGACAAATAATTGGAGCTCTGAGATCAACTCACCTGATCTTAAATTTTTTCAAGTGAACTGCTGATGGTGACTGCAACCATGAAATTAAACTGTCATCAATTCATTAATACCAGAACTTATCTGAGAATTCTGCATTTTTCATGCTCAATTTAGTGATATCGCACATCAACTGAAACTCCAATTGAAGTCCAAATGATCAGGAGGAAATCAGCATTAAACCCTGCACAACCATAGATGAATGCACCTTGCCTTGACAAGAGTTGTGAAGTAGAGTTGGATTTTTCCTTTTAAATACTAGAAGCTATTTTTAGAGAAGCTTTAGGTTCTCACCCAAGCTAGGTGAAATGTATACAATTCCCACATGTCCATTACCATACCCAAAAACCTCTCCTATCAGCAGCCTTCACCAGTGTGGTATATTTGTTTCACTCAATGAACTGACACAGCATCATCAACCAAAGTCCATGGTTTCTAAAAGTTTCATCTTCTGCGTTGTGTTCTATGTTTTTTGACAAAACCATAATAACTTGAATAGATCATTGTAGTATCAAACAGAATAGTTCCATTACCCTAAAAATCTGTGATTCACTTCTTCATTCTTCCCTCCTACCAAACTCCTGGCAACCACTGATTTTTTTCACTATCTCCATAATTTTGCCTTTTTCAGAATGTTGTATGGTAGAAATCATAGTATGTAGTCTTCAGATAGTTTCTCTCACGAAGTAATTCTCATAAGGTTTTTCCATGAGTTTTCATGGTTTGTCAGCTCATTTCTAATAACAAAATAATGTTCAATTATTTTGAACATTTTGTGCATTTACCTACTGAAATAGGTAAATGTAAACAGTGCTGCAGTTTATGCATTTACCTACTGAAGGATTCTTGGTAGCTTCCAGGTTTTGGCAATTATAAATAAAGTAACTATGAAAATTCCTGTGAGGGTTTTTATGTGGACAGAAGTTTTCAACTCATTGGGTTAATACCAAGGAGTGTGACTGCTGGATCATTTCATAATCGTATGTTTTGTTTTGTAAAAACTATCAACTGACTTCCAAAGTGACTGTACTGTGCAAAATTGTACACAACAATAATAGTCCTTGCTGCTTCCACGTCATCAACAATATTTGGTTTTGTCAGTGATTTGGCTTTTACTAATTGTTATCTGGGTGTAATGGTATCTCATGGCTGTTATTGTTTGCAAGTCCCTAGTGATATATCATGTTGAGCATTTCCACATGCTTATTTGCCATGCATATATCTACTTTGGTGAGGTATCCATTCAGATCATTAGCTCTTTTTTTCTTCTGACTGCACTGTGCTGTCCAATGAAGCTTACCCAACCAGGGATCAGTCTCCTACCCCCTGATGTGGAAACTCAGAGTCTCAACCAGTGGACCACCTGGGAAGTAGTTTGCCCATTTTTAAAATGGGCTTGTTATATTTCTGGTTGTTGAGTTTTAGAGTTCTCAGTACACATTGAACAGGCTTCCCAGATGGTGGTAATGGTAAAGAATCTGCCTGCCAATGAGGGGTCCTAAAAGGTATAGGTTCAATCTCTGGGTTGGGAAGATCCCCTGGAGGAGGGCAGGGCAACCCACTCCAGAATTCTGGCCTGAGAAATCCCATGGACAGAGGAGCCTGGTGGGCGACAGGCTATGGGATCGCAGAAGAGTTGGACATGGCTGAGCGATTAAACGACAACAATCACTGATCTCAATATTTCCTACAGGGATGAAACTGCTACTGAAAACAATTCCTCCACCTTCAGATGCAGCCCAGGGAGCTCTTCTACTCTTATTCCCTCTGTCCTCTGTGCATATGAGGACCACGTGACATCTTTGCCTTCTTTCTTTCCTCCCTTATATGCAATATGCACTAAAGAAGGAAAGCTTGAGAGCTGGCTTATCAAATTATGTGCTTTATTAGGAATATGCATAGCAGAAATAGCTCTGTATTGTACACGCAGTAATCATCTTGTTCTATATTGTATGGAGCACATAGTACTATGCACATAGAACTACTCAATATTATATAATTATTTGCATATCTGGTGGCCAATATGGATGTTACAGAGTATGAAGGACAGCAGATACATTTCTGCAGTGAAATTACACAATAAATGAGGAGAGGTCAGAGCAGGCACTCTCAGAAAAGATGATGGGAAGCAGGTGAATGATGCTGCAGATGAGAGGGAGTTGAAGACAACATCACTGAAGAAATCAGAGGATCTAACATTCCTCACATAGGAATGAAACAGAGCTGGTAAAAAGGTGGCACAGAAACTAACCCATTGACAACTGGGGTGGTGTCGAGGTCCTTTGAGTCAACCACAGATTTCAAGGTAAATTTTTGTAGAATTGTGGTCAGGAATAAAAACAGCTCCATGCGGGCCAGGCCCTCTCCCACACAAATCCGTTTCCCTGGAAACAACAAACAGAGGTTACATACTCCTTGAACTCTGTCTTTCTGGCTGTCAGAAAGAGACTATGTAGTATCCATTTGACGAATGTTTGAATGGATGGATGGAAGGGCTGCATGGACAGATGGGAAAAGGGTGAACACATATGCTATCCACCTAACATCTTATCATAACAAATATCATTCCTTCAAGAAATATTTATTGACTATTCCAAGCACTTGATTAAATTATTCATGCATTACAACTGCAATTTCATATTTTCAAATTTCTACCCATCTTTTTCTAGAAACTCACATATATTGACTGTATTTTCTGATCCTAGTCTAGTAGTCCCACATGTTTCTTTTCATTCTTCACAGCCTCTGTTCTCTGCTCTAAGTATACCTACTCTTCATCAAACTCTAACACACCTTGAAGTTTCAAGTTTTATAACACAAGGTTCTCTTTGGCTAAGTAGTAGTTCTCTGATATTTTCAGTTCCCAGCTCAAGTTTTATTTCTAAATGGAAAGAACTGGGTCACCTCTCCAAAGCTCCAGTAAGCCAGCCCAATAATGAGGATGTTTCATGGGGAGGGAAAGTGCATAGGTATTGGGCTGCTGCCCCTCATCATGGGCATGAGCATTTCTACCAGCCCCAAGGTAGGTACTATGTAACTCCCAGCTGGTCCTTAGAAGGTATCCTGTCCTCTAAAGTACTGAATGGGGGAAAAAAATTATTACCTGTTGAGAAAGCCATGAAATAGTCACTCTTCCTAAAGTTGCCACTCTCATCCAGAAAGTGGCCAGGGTCAAACACCTCTGGGTTGGGAAATTCTTTGTCATCATGTAGCACAGAAGTCAGTGATGTTAATATATCTGTGCCCTGGAAAGAACAGATGAAGATAAACTGAACTATGAAAAAGTCACAGAGCTGCAAGAACTGCTGCAAATCATTTAGTACAATCTTATGATCAATAATGAAGAATCCTCAGTTCAAAGAAGGGCAGTGATATTTTGAGGCAGAAAGAACAAGCAATAAAGAATAAGTTTAAGACTAGTGGCAATGATGCTGCTAAGTGAACAGCCTCTGAAATACTAGGTATTTCTAGGTATTTCCAGACCTTATGAACCATTCTGCTTATCACATTTGGACAGTGTTGTCTGACCCCACAAGCTGCTTTACTTTATCATTTCAATTTTCACTCATCTTATATGTGGATTATGGTTGAATATGGGAAGTCTCTATTGGACTTGGCAGGTCTGGAGTTATCTGTTCATAGTGGTTTTGTAAATGGATATATGATCTTTTATGATAATAAGTATGGCAACAAATGGGGCTTCCCAGGTGACTCAGTGGTACAGAACTTGCCTGCCAACACAGGAGACTTAAGAGACACAGGTTCGATCCCTGGGTCTGGAAGATGCCCTGGAGGAGGGCATGGCAATCCACTCCAGTATTCTTGCCTGGAGAATCCCATGGACAGAGGAGCCTAGTGAGCTACAGTCCACAGGGTCACAGAGTCGGACACAACTGAAGCAACTTGGCTTGCATGCATGGTAACAAATATTAGTGTTTACCATTGCCGTGAAGACTGTTTACCGTTGCCATAATAACATACGGTAGGGCTTCCCTAGTAGCTCAGTGGTAAAGAATCCACCTGTCAATGCAGGGACACGGGTTCAATCCCTGCCCTGGGAAGATCCCACATGCTGGAATCATGGAACAGCTAAGCCCAAGCACTACAAATACTGAGCCTTTGCTCTAGAACCTGGGAACCACAACTGTTGAGCCCACGCACTGCAACTAGTGCCCTAAAGCATGTGCCCTAAAGCACATGTTACACAACAAGAGAAGTCACGGCAAAATGAGAAGCCAGTGCACTGCAATGAGGATTAACCCCCACTCACCACAACTAGGGAAAAGCCCACAGGTAGCAACAAAGACAAAGCACAGCCAAAAATAAATAAATAAAATTATTTTAAAAAAATATGTGAAACATCCCACCCTCGCCTTCTCGGAGGGGGGACTGGGATGGGGAATACATGTAAATCCATGGCTAATTCATTTCAATCTATGACAAAAACTACTGTAATGATGTAAAGTAATTAGCCTCCAACTAATAAAAATAAATGGAAAAAAAATAAAATAAAGAGGAGGAGAAGATCAGCGTGAAAAAAAAAAATATGTGGTAGCTTTCATTACAGATTAATCCTAGATTTGAGACACAGGAACTATGATAAAACTAGAAACATCATTTTACACCAATTCAGCTTAGTATCATTAATTTAAACAAGTTTTACTAGCAAAGTTAAAACTGTCGGGCGAATGATTAAGAAGTGCTATTCTCTCAAAGCTCTAATGTACCATGCAATAGATTTTTATGTATTAAGTATAAAAAAAAGACCTGTTCCCTGGAGACATCTGGAAGGTACCACTTTATCATGTGAACAACACTGCATAACCAATAATAATGGGGTAAGTGACAGTATAAGCCTTCAACTGATTTATGAGGAAAAAGAAACTATAAAGGTTATACTAAGAAAATTAGGAAAGTTTAAGTATAGCCTGTACATTAAATAATATTATTGTTTCAGTGATAACTCCAGTGTACACATGCTATTATTCCTCTGTGTACAATAATCACTGTTATTGAGGTATGCATACTGAAGTAGGGAGCTTTTAATGAATATTGGATATAGATAGATAAGCATTTATCAATGGAAGAAATTTTCACATATGGCCATATAGTGAAGTTGTTCTGTTTTATAAATGATTTAACTTGAATTCTGTATTAAGTAAAACATCCTGTTATGGTCTATCAAATATATGTTGTCCATGCTCCTGTTCAGCCATGTCCGACTCTTTGTGACCCCATGGACTGTAATCTGCCAGGCTCCTCTGTCCATGGGATTTTCCAGGCAAGAATACTGGAATGGGTTGCCATTTCCTCCTCCAGGAGATCTTCCTGACTCAGGGATTGAAATGGTATCTCCTTGCATTTCCTACATTGGCAGGTGGATTCTTTTATCACTGAGCCACAGGGAAACTTCTCTAATCTGATTAAAAAAAATTCTAACAAATATACATAAAACATCATTCCTAATAGTGAGATGTTAACTTCCACTTTCCTTCATATCAGAAATGAAACAAGGATGACACGAAGATATTAGCCCAGATCGCAGGATAATATATATAGAAATTGCTATTAACTAGAGATGTTTTCAAAATGACTTTAAATTTAGCAAGGTTGTTACATATAAGGTCACCCAAATGATAAAATCAATTATATATTTTGATATTCCACATAAAAATGGAAAACGCATTTTAAAATGCTTATAACAATAACAAAAAACACCTTGGAAAGACAAAAATATGCAAACCACTGCCTGAGAAAAATTAAAGAAAGCCTTTAAAATAGAAAGACTATATCATATCCAATAAATGAAAAATTCAATGTGTCATGATATTAAGTCTTTCCAAACTGATCTAGCATGTCACTCTGATAAAAAATCCCAGCAGAGTGTTCTGGTAAATTGACAAATTAATACTAATGTTCATTTGGAAATGTGGACAGCTATGGTTAGCCCAACAACATAAAAGAAGCAGAACAAATTTGGAAGTCTTGCACTGCTACCTGTCAAAATCTGTTATAAAGCTTTACAGACTAAACTGGAAACAACACACAACCCAATAAGCCACCACATACATGACTATTTTTACTTCTCTCACCTTGTGTTCATCGAGGGTTGCCTCCATACTGTGTAAATGAGAACTTCAAGACCAATGAGATCAGTAAAAGAGAAACCAATCTTACCTTGGGGATGAAGTAGTTTCTGAATGTAATGTCACGGGTCACAGCATGGGGCAGATTGGTGGGGGCAGGTCAATGTATCTCTGGATCTCGTGGATCACAGCATCCGTGTAGGGCATGTGGCTCCTGTCCTGCATGCAGGGGATCCGGTGTCTTCCAATGACACAGTCAATCTCTTCCTGGACCTTAGCTGATAAGGAAGGTAAGGAAGATTGATGAAGAAAGAGGAAAATACACACCACAATCCACACCAATTCAGGGATACATGAGACACTATGATGGTGTCCCAGTATCATTATACACGTTAACTATATGACCAGAAATGGAACTAAACTGAGCGAGATAATGGCCATAATACAGACACATATAAGTCTCTTACAAGCCTGGCTTAAGATACATCTATACATCCTTCTATATTAGCATACATGATAAAACAAAGAGAAATGATGAAATGTTTCAAATATAAACAGAATATAAAGTCAAGAAATTATAGTCCTTGAAGAAAGAAACAAGACTCAAATATTAATTTTATATCAGAATAATATGGGTTGAAAAGTTAAATTATAGTATGTGTGTTTTGTGTATTTGTGTATTATGCGCGTGCAATTTGCAATGATACTCAGGTCATTCTCCAGCTGTCAAATGCCACCACCTTCAGCATTCTAGCAGTTTCTTCTGAAATTCGTATCCTATTCTAAATAATGACTCTCTATTTTTATTTCTCACTCACAGATTCTTAAACAATATGACATCTTGGTATGAGAGTTGAGAATTTACATCTCCATCCTTCCTCATACAAAATCACACACACACCACACACACATACACACCCCCATAATCTATTTCCCAATATATTTACGCCACAAATTTTGATGGTATATTCATTGTACCATCATTCTCCAATGCTCTCTGGTAAGACAATTATGAGCATGCTTCATATTTGGTACTTTCTTGGACTTAACCACATCTCTTTAGTTCAATTCATAAAATTCTGTACCCTGATTCAGGATTATTTCCAAATGCTTAGGTAGGTGTTCAAATTCCTAATCATAATAACCCTATTATTCAGAAGCCACAGGGAGTCCATCACCTCTTTTTTGTTCTTGGTATCTCCCCAAACACCTGCTTTATTCACCTAACCCATTTAGAAATGAATATTTTCTAGGCCTTCTGTCTAGCAACAACACTGACAGTTTCATTCTCCTTCATGAAGTTTCCAAACCCTGGAGCCCATGACTTCCTCTGACATGACTTCAGGCATTTGGATGAGAAAGGGGAAAGAGTGGGTAAAAATTTGTTAAACATACAAGTCTGAAAATACCCTTTTAAAAATTAATACCCAGTTTGATATTTGCTCTTGAATTATGATGTGGTTGGAAACTCTTTTATCTAGAACCTGCTACATCTCTCTGAATGTTTTTGTGATTTTTTTCTCTTTTATCCAGGTATGCTGAAATGTCATGACCCAATGTATTGGGGTGGATGTTCTTATTTCATTCACTCAGTGAGACCTGTTGAGAGAATTTTCTGTCTACATGGCAAAACTTGGAAGTCTTTTCTCCAGAGTGCTCACTCACTGGAGTTTTCCTCTGGCTGCTGAATTTCAGGAAGCAGGATGGGAAAGGAGCTAAGAATCTCTGAATTCAAGAAGTGGATTCTTCCCTAAACTTTCCTCTAAGCTGTGACCTTACTCTTTTCCCCTGTCTCTGCCCAGTGTCCTAAGTAGGGCCTGTTAGATTCCCTTTCTCTACACAGTAAACCTTTCATCCTATTGGAGAAACAGAGTTACTTGAAAGGAGTTATCAAGACTTGTGGTTGGCAGAGTTTCCTTTATCAGCCTATGTCTCCCTCTACCTTTTTTGAAACTAGGTACTTCCAAACGTAGCCTTAAGGACTGTAAGAACATAAATGACTTCTCCTTGTTTGATAACACCACTCTAATGGCAGAAAGTGAAGAGGAACTGAAGAGCCTTTTGATGAGGGTGAAAGAGGAGAGTGAAAAGCTGGCTTAAAACTCAACATTCAAAAAACTAAGATCATGGCATCTGGTCCCATCACTTTATGGCAGTGATTAGATAGCATCGCCGACTCAATAGATATGAATTTAAGCAAACTCTGGGAGATAGGGAAAGACAGGCGAGTCTGGAATGCTGAAGTCCATGGGGTCACTAAGAGTTGAATATGACTTAGTGACTGAACAACAACCACAAAATTATGACATTTCCTCTTTTGACATTTAGGCTATAACTTCATCCTCTCTACTGACTTCATTGTCAACCCTCAATATGCTCTCTATGATTCAAAAATTTGTTGAATATTTGTTGGCTGCTTCCTGACTCCAACTTAGAAAGGCTAATTCTCATACGCTATAGGTTATAATCATTTCAGTGGTATTCTGACAAACAAGAAAATATGTGCTTCTAAACATAACCATAGCCTTTAAAAGTTAATTTCTATGTATCTATGGACACCTTATCTTTGACAAAGGAGGCAAGGATATACAGTGGAGAAAAGACAACCTCTTTAACAAGTGGCACTGGGAAAATTGGTCAACCACCTGTAAAATAATGAAACTAGAACACTTTCTAACACCATACACAAAAATAAGCTCAAATTGGATTAAAGATCTAAACATAAGACCAGAAACTATTAAGCTCCTAGAAAAAACATAGACAAAACACTCTCCAACATAAACCACAGCATGATCCCCTATGACCCACCTCCCAGTGTATAGGAAATAAAAGCAAAAATAAACAAATGGGACCTAATTAAAATTAAAAGCTTCTGCACAACAAAGAAAACTATAAGCAAGATGAAAAGACAACCTTCAGAATGGGAGAAAATAATAGCAAATGAAGCAACAGACAAAGAATTAATCTCAAAAATATACAAGCAACTCCTGCAGCTCAATTCCAGAAAAATAAAAGACCCAATCAAAAAGTGGGCCAAAGAACTAAACAGACATTTCTCCGAAGAAGACATACAGATGGCTAACAAACACATGAAAAGATGCTCAACATCAATCATTATCAGAGAAATGCACATCAAAACCACAATGAGGGACCCTGTCACGCCTATCAGAATGGCTGCTATCAGAGTCTACAAGCAATAAATGCTGGAGAGGGTGTGGAGAAAAGGGAACCCTCTTACACTGTTGGTAGGAATGCAAACTAGTACAGCTAACTATGGAGAACAGTGTGGAGATTCCTTTAAAAACTGGAAACAGAACTGCCATATGACCCAGCAATCCCACTGCTGGGCATACACACCAAGGAAACCAGAATTGAAAGAGACACATGTACCCCAATGTTCATCACAGCACTGTTTATAATAGCCAGGACATGGAAGCAACCTAGATGTCCATCAGCAGACAAATGGATAAGAAAGCTGTGGTACATATACACAATGGAATATTACTCAGCCATTAAAAAGAATACATTTGAATCAGTTCTAATGAGGTGGATGAAACTGGAGCCCATTATACAGAGTGAAGTAAGCCAGAAAGAAAAACACCAATACAGTATACTAACACATATATATATAATTTAGAAAGATAGTGACAACAACCCTGTATGCAAGACAGCAAAAGAGACACAGATGTACAGAACAGACTTTGGGACTCTGTGGGAGAGGGCGAGGGTGGAATGATATAGGAGAATGGCATTGAAACATGTAAATTATCAATGTGAAACAAATCGCCAGTCCAGGTCTGATGCATGATACAGGGTGCTCGGGGCTGGTGCACTGGGATGAACCAGAGGGATGGGGAAGGGAGGGAGGTGGGAGGGGCCTTCAGGATGGGGAACACATGTACACCCATGGCAGATTCTTGTCAACATATGGCGAAACCAGTACAATATTGTAAATTTTTTAATTAGGTTTTTTAAGTTAATTTCTAACAAAAAATTGATGCTTTTTAACTGTTGTGTAGAAGAAGACTCTTGAGAGTCCCTTAGACTGCAACGAGATCCAACCAGTTTATCCTAAAGGAGATCAGTCCCGGGTGTTCATTGGAAGGACTGATGCTGAAGCTGAAACTCCAGTACTTTGGCTACATCATGTGAAGAGTTGACTCACTGGAAGAGACCCTGATGCTGGGAGGGATTGGGGGCAGGAGGAGAAGGGGATGACAGAGAATGAGATGGCTGGATGGCATCACCGACTCAATGGGTGTGAGTTTGGAGTAAACTCCGGGAGTTGGTGATGGACAGGGAGGCCTGGTGTGCTGCGATTCATGGGGTCGCAAGGAGTCGGAGGTCTTTTTGAAAGATAAAATTCTTGACCCCTTTGGCAACAACCATTTTTCTGGAAAAAACTTATGGATTAATACAATTTCTTTACATACACATCTTAAGCTAATTTATTATCAATCTAACTCTTTAGAGGACTTCTTAGATTGTTGAAATTGCATCAGGTGACCTCACTAAATTTCTGATTTCCAATCTCTTTAATAAAGAGAGCTTCCAGTTTCCCAACCCTGGTTTCTTTCTTTCTTTTTTTCTTTTTTTGATTTTTGGCAGCTCTGTCCACAGCATGTGGGGCCTTAGTTTCCTGAGCTGGGTTTGAATCAGTACTCCCTACATTGGAGGTTGAGTTATAACCACTAGACCACCGGGGAAGTCCTTGGACCATGGCTCTAGAACACTGCATTTTCAGCATGTAGGGACATCAGAGTGGTCTTTCCATAATCAAAACCAATATGCAGCTCGAGGCCAATTCATGCTGGCCGTGCTTGCTACACATGACCTCCTATGAAAGTCAGGTGCTTAATATCTTCACATATTATGTAAAGACATCACATTACTATCCCTTCATTAAATCTGGGGGAAAAAATTAAGCTGCTCAGTCAGAGATTTAAGTAATTCTCTAAGAGAAACCAGGTAGAATACATTCAAGCATCTTTCTCTTATCTCTTCTGCAGTCACCCTGTCCACCATGTTATCATACCTGTGACCTCAGGGTGTTTCAGCAGGAGGAGGAGCCCATATCTCAGTGTGATGCTCGTTGTCTCTATCCCAGCTGCAAACAAATCCAATACAGTGTTTGCCAAGTTTTCAACCGTATACTCCAGTCCTTGACTGTGCTTTTCCTAGGAATAGTTTAATTAAAAAGTTACAAAGCATACAAAAAAGGAGGAATTATGGGCCAGAATTAGCAAAAAAAATAAGTTGACACAAATCATCCCTGAGGAATTCCAGATATGGACTGACTAAACAAAATCTTTAACATACATGTCTTTAATATGCTTAAATAGCTAATGAAAATCATCAAGAACTAAAGAAAATCTGAAAAGTGTATGAACAAGTATAGAATAACAAGAAAGGTGCTGTAGAAATAAATCAAACAGAATTTTGGAGCTAAAAATCACACTACCTGTCCATTTTTAAATTTACCGGAAAGATTGAACAGTAGACTATGGGAAATCCAAGAAAGAAACAGCAAACATGAAGCAGAATAAAAATTTCCAGTGTGATTATCAGAAAGAAAAAGGAATAAAGAAAAATGAATAGAATCTAAGGACCCATGGCACTCAATCAATTGTACTAACATCCATTTTATGAGATCCCAGAAAAGAGTTAGGGAAGGAACAGAGAATAAGTATTTGAATAAGAATGACTGAAAACTTCCAACATTTTATGAAGTACATGAATCTAGAAATCCAGAAAGCTAAACAAACTTCAAGAGGAATGAAACCAAACAGACTCACTGTAAGGCATATTTTTTTTCCATTTATTTTTATTAGTTGGAGGCTAATTACTTTACAATATTGTAGTGGTTTTTGCCATACATTGACATGAATCAGCCAAGGATTTACATGTATTCCCCACCCTGATCCCCCCTACCACCTCCCTCTCCACCCGATCCCTCTGGGTCTTCCCAGTGCACCAGGCCAGAGCACTTGTCTCATGCATCCAACCTGGGCTGGTGATCTGTTTCATATTTTAATCAGACTGTCAAAAGCCAAAGCAAAAGAGAGAATGTTCAAAGCATCAAGAGAATAGTAACTCGTCATGCACAAAGGATCATCATTAGGATAACCGCTCATTTTTTCCACAGACACTGTAGAGGCCAAATATCAATGGAAAGATATATTTAAAATCTTAAGTGTAAATACGCCAACCAAGAATTGTGTATTTGGCAAAACCATCCCTCCATAAATTAGGAGACATAAGACATCCCCAAATTAAAAGCTAAGGGGTTCCAGTTAACAAAACCAAAGGACAAGATGATAATTCAAAGCCAGATTGACAAAGTTCCTTGTTAAAAGTAACTATGTAGGTAAATGGAAAAGCAAAAGCTACTGTATTCTAATATAAAAGCCTCATTTCATTTCCCATATTATTTAAAAGAAAAAAATCATGAAACAATCATTATATGATTCTAGTATATGATTCGAGGCACAAAATATAAAGATGTGATTTTGTGACACCAATGAAATAAAGGGGGATGAAGCTGGATGGGAGCAGAGTTAATGTACATGATTTGAAGCTATTGAGGAATCAGTTCATACTGAATTGTTATGAATTTAGAATGTTAACAGTAATCTCTTTTATAAGTACTAAGAAATTAATTTTATTTTTTAAATTTTTTTATTTTTTCCATTTATTTATTTTTTTATCATTTTAATTACTTTATTTTTTTCCATTTATTTTTATTAGTTGGAGGCTAATTACTTTACAAACATTGCAGTGGTTTTTGTCATACATTGAAATGAATTAGCCATGGATTTACATATATTCCCCATCCCGGTCCCCCCTCCCACCTCCCTCTCCACCCGATCCCTCTGGGACTTCCCAGTGCACCGGGCCCAAGCACTTGTCTCATGCATCCAACCTGGGCTGGTGATCTGTGTCACCCTAGATAATATACATGTTTTGATGCTGTTCTCTTGAAACATCCCACCCTCGCCTTCTCCCACAGAGTCCACAAGTCTGTTCTATTACTCAGCCATTAAAAAGAATTCATTTGAATCAGTTCTAATGAGATGGATGAAACTGGAGCCCATTATACAGAGCGAAGTAAGCCAGAAAGATAAAGACCCATTACAGTATACTAACACAAATATATGGAATTTAGAAAGATGGTAACGATAACCCTATATGCAAAACAGAAAAAGAGACTCAGATGTATAGAAATTAATTTTAAAACACACAAAAAAATTGGAAGGAAATAAAAAAGCTACATTAGAAAAAGATCAAACAAAAATAAGCCATATTTAAGGAACTAAGAAACAAAAATTATAAAATACATTAGAGCAAAAAATTATAGGGCAGAAATAAATTCTTCAATATGAGTAATTACTTTAATCGATTGAAACTCATGGTGTAAGACAGATATTGAAGGAATAATATTTTAAACTGTGCATCTAAATATTCCACTACATATTCATAATATATCTATACAAGTATAGAATATAATTTAGCCATAAAAGAAGGAAATCCTGATGTCTGTGACAACATGGATGGGCCTTGAAGTTATGCTAAGTGAAATAAATGAGACACACAAGACAAATTACCATATGATCAAATTTATATGTGAAATATTTTAAAGACTTGATCTTATAAATAGAGAGGATATATTGGTGGTTGCAAGAGTTGGGAGGAGAGATAAAGATGAATGAAGGGAATCAAAGATGCAAATAGTCCAGTTATAAAATAAATAAGTCCTGGTGATGTAATATACAGCATGATGACTATAGTTAATGACATATTCCCTATTGAATTGCTAAGAGAGCAAATTCTAAGATTTACAAGAAAAAATCTATAACTATGTGTGACAATGTTAATTATATACATTGTAGTCGTCATTTTTAATGTATGCATATGTTGAATCATTATGTGGCACTATAATTTATAACTAATATGTTATATGTCTACTATTCTCAACAAAAAACCTTGTATGTGGTACAAGATGTTGTACATTTGAGATGCCAAAACACAAATACATTGAATGAGAAAGAGGGAAGGAGATTTTGCAAATTATGAGTAGTCAAACAAAGCAAGACTGGCTATAATAATGTTAGAAAAAAATTTTATCAAAAATAGTTTAAAGGGACCAAATAAGAATGGGATGTTTTATACTGGACTAAGAAAGGTGATAATAAAGCTTAACATTCAGAAAACTAAGATCACGGCAACTGGCCCCATCACTTCATGGCAAATAGATGGGGAGACAGTGGAAACAGTGTCAGACTTTATTCTTGGGGGCTCCAAAATCACTGCGGATGGTGACTGCAGCCATGAAAATAAAAGACTCTTACTCCTTGGAAGGAAAGTTATGACCAATCTAGATAGCATATTAAAAAGCAGAGACATTACTTTGCCAACAAAGGTCCATCTGGTCAAGGCTATGGTTTTTCCAGTGGTCATGTATGGATGTGAGAGTTGGACTGTGAAGAAAGCTGAGCACCGAAAAATTGATGCTTTTGAACTGTGGTGTTGAAGAAGACTCCTGAGAGTCCCTTGGACTGCAAGGAGATCCAACCAGTCCATCCTAAAGGAGATCAGTCCTGGGTGTTCACTGGAAGGACTGATGCTGAAGCTGAAACTCCAATACTCTGGCCACCTCATGCGAAGAGTTGACTCATTGGAAAAGACCCTGATGCTGGGAGGGACTGGGGGCAGGAGGAGAAGGGGACGACAGAGGATGAGATGGCTGGATGGCATCACCGACTCGATGGGCGTGAGTTTGAGTAAACTCTGGGAGCTGGTGATGGACAGGGAGGCCTGGCATGCTGCGATTCATGGGGTCGCAAAGAATGGGACACGACTGAGCGACTGAACTGAATTGAACTGAACTGAAGAAAGGTGAATTCATCAAGTCATATAATTATAAACACATATTAATCAAGCAACAGAGCCCCAAAATATATGAAGCAAACATTTATAGAACTGAAAGGATAAATGGAGAGTTCTACAATAACAGTGGGAGATTTCAAAACTCAGCTTTCAATAATGTATACTACACCTAGACAAAAGATCAATGAGTAAATACATAAGACTTGAACAACCCTAGAGTCAATTATTCTCACAAACATATAAAGAATTCTTCACTCAACAACAGAAGAATGCAGAGTCTTCTCCAGTGTACATATAACTTTTTCCACAGTAAACTATATGTGAAGTCATAAACAATTCTTGACAAATTGAAAAAAATAAAAATGATACAAACTATCTTTTCTGACCACAATAAAATGAGGCTAGAAATAAAAAACAGAATGAAAATTTACAAATGCATAAATGTAGAAAAATAAATCTGATAGATCCACATGTAAAGACCCTGGAAGTTTCAACTCCATTCCTAATAACAAGTGAAAACTTGAATAGACTAAAACCAACAATTCTTTTAAGACTCCTAAGAGAGTTGAGCACAAAAGGAAAACCACTGCCCCCTAAATTAGAGAGGTTGAAAGGGAGTCAGACTTTCCAAAGAAGAGCTCATGAACAGAAATCACAATGAAATTCAGTGCTAGGGTAGGAAAATCTGAATCATATTTGAGAAATTGCTAAAATCTCAGTGTGGAAAACACTGAGAGAAGGATGACTCCACAGGATGACTGAGTCATCCAGGAGCTACCATAATTTTTGAAAAGTATTCTAGGAGCTTGAGCAAATTCTGACAGTGCAACTGGAAAAAAATCCACACATGTTTCCAGCAGAGGAAGGGCAAAAGGAAAAAATAATTAAATGAAGTATAGTTGATTTTTAAAACTGTGCTAGTTTTAGGTATACAGCAGAGGATATATGCTTTTTCGGTTCTTTTTTTTTTTTTTTTTTTTCAGATTCTTTTCCATTATAGGTTTTTACAAGATATTGAATACAGTCCCTTGTGTTTTACAGTAATTATCTATTCTATATATAGTAGTTGAGTATCTATTAATCCCATACTCCCATTTCATCACCCCCTTCCCTTTATTACCTAACCAAATAAGTTTGTTTACTATGCCTGAGTCTGTTTCTGTTTCATAAATAAGTTAACTTATATATATGTATATATATATACATATATATATATATTTAGATTTCACATATAAGTGATATCATATAATATTTGTCTTTCTCTGTCTTCCTTCACTTAGTATGATAATCTCGAGGCCCATCCATATTGCTCAAATGGCATTACTTAATTCATTTTTAATGGCTGAGTAATATTCCATTGAATACATATATCACATCCTATTTATTCATTCATCTGTTGATGAATACTTAGGTTGCTTTCATGTCTTGGCTACTGTAAACAGTGCTGCTATGAACACTGGGGTGCATAACTTTTCAAATTATAGTGTTCTCTGGATGCATACCTAGGAGTGGGATTGCTGATCATATGAGAACTCTATTAATAGTTTTTAGACAACCCTTCATACTGTTCCCCATAATGGCAGCACCAATTTACATTCACACCAATAGTGTAGGAGGGTTCCCTTACTCCACATCCTCTCTACCATTTACTGCATGCATACCTCGTCACTCATTCGTGTCCAACTCTTTGTGACTCTACAGACTACAGCCTGACAGACTCCTCTGACCATAGAATTATCCCAGCACGAATACTGGAGTGGGTTGCCACTTCCTTCTCCAGGGAATCTTCCTGACCTGGGATCAAACCCTACATCTCCTGTGGCTTCTGCATTGGCAGGCAGATTCTTTACCATTAAGCCATATTTGTAGACTTTCTGATGACAGCCACTCTGACCAGTGTGAAGTGACACCTCATTGTAGTTTTTATTTGTATTTCTCTAATAATTTGCACTTCCCTCACGGCTCAGATGGTAAAGAATCCACCTGCAACACGAGAGACCTGGGTTCAATCCCTGGGTTGGGAAGAGCCCCTGGAGGATGGCATGGCAACCCACTCCAGTATTCTTGCCTGGAAAATTCCATGGATAGAGAAGCCTAGTGGGCTGCCAACTCCAGTCCATGGAGCTGTAAGAGTCAGACACAACTGAGTGACTGAGCATGCATGCACACATATATGTAAGGATACAATACCAAAAATATCAATTTTTACTTTATTTTTATAATACCAAAATATCAAAGCTCAACAACGAAGACAAGGAACCTAATTTTAAAGGGGCAAAGGACTTGAATAACAATATTTCTTCAAAGAAGAAATAAAAATGGATAA
The DNA here is from genome assembly GCF_023699985.2 of Odocoileus virginianus. Classification (NCBI taxonomy): domain Eukaryota; kingdom Metazoa; phylum Chordata; class Mammalia; order Artiodactyla; family Cervidae; genus Odocoileus; species Odocoileus virginianus. The sequence goes on along the minus strand of NW_027224366.1, from coordinate 90,588 downwards.
TGACACATGAAATATATTCTAGATCATTGTTCATTAAGGAAATGCAAACTAAAGCCACAAAGAGAGATCACTTCACATTAACCAGACTAGCTTTAATAACTACAAGAAACTAGAAAATAAATAATGGTAATTACATGGGAAAATAGGAATGCTTTACATTGCTGGTAGGAATATAAATGCTTCAGTCACCATGGGAAAGTCTGCCTATTTCTCAAAATGTCAGACTTAAAATTACCATAGGCTTCATAGATTTCACTCCTAGGAATATACTCAACATAAATGAAAATATGTCCATGAAGAAATTTGTACACAAGTATTTGTGGCAACAGTGTTCATTCAGACCCAAAGGGAAACACCACCAATGTCCACAAATACATAAATGTATAAAAAGTCATGGTATGTATATTAAAATGGAATATCATGCAGCCATACAAGAGAGTAACAAATACTGATATACACTATAACTTAGGCAAGAATCCAAAACATTATACTAGATGAAGCCAAAACAAAAGGTGCAATGCTATAAATTCTTTTATATGCTATATTCATGCACGCATGCTAAGTCGCTTCAGTCATGTCTGACTCTTTGTGACTCCATGGACTGTAGCCTGCTAGGCTCCACTATCCATGGGGTTTTCCAGGCAAGAATACTGGAGTGGGTTGCCATGCCCTCCTCCAAGGGATCTTCCCAACCCAGGGATTGAACTCACATCTCTTATGTCTCCTGCACTGGCAGGAGGGTTCTTTACCCCTAGCACCACCTGAGTAGTCCCATACTATATTCATAACAAGCAAATCCATAGACATAAAGCAGAAAACAGGTTAACACATGATGGGGTGGAAGGAATGGAAAGTGATCATTTAATGGATATGGTATGTTTCTGGAGAGCAATAGGAAAGTTTTGAAATAAGAGAACTAGTGATCACACAACATTGTGAATGCAAGTATATACAACTAAATCATATACTTTAAAACAGTGAATTGCATGCTATATGAATTTTACCTATATTTTAAAATGATGTTACTCCATAAATCGATCAACAGATATCCTGCAATCCCTATAAAAATCACAAATTTCTTGGCATAAATTGACTAGTTTATCCTATAATCAACCCAAAAATTCAAAGCATTCAGAATAGCCAAAACACTTTTAAAAATTAACAACAAAATTAGAGAACTCACAGTTCTCAACTTCAAAACTAAATACAAAACTAATAATTAAGATGACCTGATGATATGCTACTAGTATAAGGACTGACATTTAGATTAATGGAATAGATGTCAGATTACACAAATAATCTAGGGCTTCCCTTGTAGTTCAGTCAGTAAAGAATCTGCCTGCAGTGCAGGAGACCCAGGTTCAATCCCTAGTTGGGAAGATCCCCTGGAGAAGGAAATGGCAACCCACTCCAGCATCCTTGCCTGGAAAATCTCATGGACAGAGGAGCCTGGTGGGTTGCAGTCCACAGGGTCGCAAAGAGTCGGGCACGACTGAGTGACTAACACTTACTTACTTACACAAATAAAGGGTCAAATTTTGAGTGCACTGATTTTTGACAAGGGGACCAAGAGGGAAAAGGGGTGTCTTTTCAACACATGGTATAGAATTCATGCCCACAGACATATAATTCCAGCTCCATATCTATACCAATTCATTTTTACTTCACACTCAAAGTGCTCTCTTTCTTCCATCCACCTACTCTTCCTCATCACAGGCCTATGTATACTATATATAATATATACAGTATTCACCATCTAAAATTCCTTGCCCTGTCCTTCACTGCAAATATATTAAGATTTATTTCCAAACACTTGGTATGCAGGAAGCCCGGCTAGATTAAGCCATTCTTTTCCATTCCCTAATACAGTGTGTGCAGTGATCATGTTCAACTTCATATTACCCCATGATATTTTGAATTTTCTAACTTGTTTCTAATTGTTTCCATTTCATCTGAGGTGTCATTCTGTACTTCTCTGTAGGAAGATGACTAGTAGCTAAAGAGTAGAATCAACATATTCAACTAATTTAACAATTAAACATTATATCTTCCATAATGCATACCATACATTTGGACATACGTCATGTACTTAAAATGTTTGTCAACACTGCTGGCCAAACCACTGAAACATCACTGGTAAATTCAACAGCCCTAAAAATGCACAAGCAATCAAATAATTGAGCTATCATTAACATTTCACCTGTTCCATCTTGGTCAGAAAACAAGCAATCAAATAATTGAGCTGTCATTAACATTTTACCTGTTCCATCTTGATCAGGAAACAATCAATAAAGTCCTGAGGGTTGTTAATGTCCAGAGATGCTTGGTGTTCCCTTGTTTTCTCCAAAATATAACTTTTCAAACAAGCAAAATTTTCAAAGAATTTTTTATGTTTCCCTGGAATATAATCAATGAGAGCAGGGAAAGAACTGCAGAGCTAGAAAAAAAAATTGTTCATTAAAAGAAAACACTTAATGAAGATTTAAATATTATATGCCAAGCCCTGGTTAGAAAATGAATTATAAATATTAAAATAATTCAGTCACTGTATAGATGGGACTTTTTAACTTCACAAATGCATAGTTTTCTATGCTAATAGATGTATTTCAGGGAGAAAATTATAACCAGGGATCAAAGATGGTATTCATCTCCTATACTCATACATCATGTTTACAGTATAAAGGCATCTTTGTATCAATTCTTTCATTTTCTGCATCAGTTCTCCTCACAATTATGTAATAAGAGATAGCATGAAACACAATGATTCACCTTTTATAGATGATATCAGATTATGGGCGTTTAGGTAATCTGATATAGAAAACAAGCTGATCCCTGATATTTCTATTTCTGTTTAGTGGCCTCAATCATAAAATCGGTATTTTAGGACTAAAAGGGTCCTAAAGACACCATGAAGCACGACTCAACATTTTATGGATAAAGTAACTGGGAACCAGAGCAACTAAGTGACCTCTGTAAGGTCACACCATTGTCTTTTAGGCAGAGGACAGAACATTTAGCTCAGCACAGGGTACACCAGTGATGTTGGTTTGCGGTTCCTACACTAAAAAATAATCATTTTGTCATCCTCAAAGCAATTATTTTGTCAGTTAAGATACCAACTGAAGCATCAAACTCTCCTATCATATTCAGTGTCCCCTGGGAGCCCCTTGAAGGAAATACTCTCTTTCTTCCCAAATAGATATTTCTGTCAGCTAACATGCTGAAGAATCCACGAGTAGAAATTGGGGAACAAGACTTGTGGGCAATGGAAGCCTTTCCAGTAGGACCTGGACGTACTTCTACTGCTGTGGTCATGCTTTGGGGAAGTTACCAAAGTAGTTTACAGAAATTGGTCTTTGGATCTTGGTGGGAAAACCACTGAACAGGGTCAATGGGACTGAACTGCAGTTCTATATTCTGGGCATGTATTTTCCTGTCTATCATTAAGGGCTCGGCAGTCATCCCCGGATGAGTACCCCATGATGCTAAGCTCCGGGCAGGACTGTGCTGTTCACACATTCACCGCACAGCTTGGTGCCCAGAGAGATCTGGATCTCATGGGGCAAAGAGCCAAAATGAATCCTTGAGAAGAAAGGACCTTGGCCTCACCTGCAGCCATGGAGAGCCCAGAATCCTGATGTTTTCATTCAGTCTTTCCATTAGATCTAGAAAAATCTGATCTTTATAATCGAAACGATTCCGGAAAATAATGGAGCAGATCACATTGCAGGGGGCACAGCCCAGGATGAAAGTGGGATCACAGGGCGACCCTAAAGAATAACAAACAATTTGAACACACCATTAAAACATACGCAAGAGACACTTGGTGTTTGAGATAACAGGTAAAGGTAATTTTAGAAACTCTAAAGTGATATCTCATCAACAAATTCCTTTAAAAATAAATATTCAGCATAAATAATCACCACATCACTTTACCTTAACCTGAGTAGGATATTTCAGCACAGCTAGTTAAATAACAGGCTTTTAGAAATATTCAATTCACTCCTCCCACCTTTACTTGTACCCTTTTCACTCAAGGTGCCTGTAAATTTGAAGGGAAAATGACAAGAACATCTAAAGAGGCCATTTTGTATGATTTGATAATGAAAGCTATCAATGTTCAATATCATCTGTCTACAAATTAAGCACTGACAAAAAGAAAGAAAATTGTTAGGGAACACAAAATGAATAATTGAAAAACTCATGTGCAGAATCAGGGAGGAAAAGCTAAAGTGAGAGAGAGACTGTAGTTGAAGTCATGCATTTGAAAGAATAAATGTAAGAAAACACAAAGTATCCATGCTATACGAGAAGAAAAACTAAGATACAAGTGAACAATTAACCAATTATTGTAAATTGGATTTTTGTCTAATTATATTTTGTCTAATTTATGTTAATAAAATGTAAAATTTTCATTTCAAATATAAATCCCTAGATAAGTGAAACAAAAAAAGTAACTTGGTGAGTGGAATTCCCTTAATTTTGTTTCCATGTTTAAAATTTCTTCTTTTTTAAGAATTAATGTCCCTCATTTACCATGGCCATTAAAATTAATACATTTAGAATTAATACTAGAGAGGATCTGGAGAAAAGGGAACATTCCTATACTGTTGGTGGGAATATAAATTGATGGAACCACTATAGAGAATAGTATGGAGCTTCCTTAAAAAACTAAAAATAGAGCTACCATATGATTCAGCAATCCCACTCCTGGGCATATATCCAGAAAAGATAAAAACTCTAATTCAAAAAGATACATGCATCCCGATTTCATGTCAGCACTATTTATAATAGCCAAGACAAGGAAACTAGAGAAGGCAACAGCAACCCACTCCAATATTCGTGCCTGGAGAATCTCATGGAAAGAGGAGTCGGGTGCACTACAGTCCGTGAGGTCACAAAAGGTCAGACACAACTGAAGTGACGTGGCACAAGACATGGAAACAACCTAAATGTCCATCGGCAGATGCCTGGATGCCCAAGATGTGAAACACACACGCACACATAATGAATATTGTTGTGTGGTCTAGTCTCTAAGTCATGTCTGATTCTTTGTGACCCCAGGACTATAGTCTGCCAGGCCCCTCTGTCCATGGGATTTTCCAGGCAGGAATACTGGGGTGGGTTTCCATTTGCTTCTCAAGGAGATCTTTCTAATCCAAGAATTGAACCCACATCTCCTGCATTGGCTGGCAGATTCTTTACCACTAATGTCACCAGAAAAACCCCAATAAATATTACTCAGTCATTAAAATAAGGAAATAATGCCATTTTCAGCAATATTAAATTATTATATTGAGTGAAGTAAGCCAGAGAAGATAACTATCACATGATATTGCTTATAGTATATGAACTGAGAACTTCTAGATGTACCTGCTGGATTTAGAAAAGGCAGAGGAATGAGAGATCAAATTGCCAACATCTGTTGTATTATAGAAAAAGCAAGGACTTCCAGAAAAACATCTACTTCTGCTTCATTGACTACACTAAAGCCTTTGACTGTGTGGATCACAACAAACTGTGGAAAATTCTTAAAGAGATGGGAATACCAGACCACCTTACCTGCCTCCTGAGAAACCTGCATGCAGGTCAAGAAGCAACAGTTAGAACCAGACATGGAACAACAGACTGGTTTCAAATTGGGAAAAGAGTATGTCAAAGTTGTATATTGTCACCCTGCTTATTTAACTTATATGCAAAGTACATCATGTGAAATGCCAGGCTGGATGAAGCACAAGCTAGAATCAAGATGCTAGGAGAAATATCAATCAGTTCAGTTCAGGTCTGTTGCTCAGTCCTGTCCTGATCCTCTGTGACCCCATGGGCTGTAGCATGCCAGGGCTTCCCTGTCCATCACCAACTCCTGGAGTTTGCTCAAAGTCACCTCCATCAGGTCAGTGATGCCATCCAATCATCTCATCCTCTGTTGTCCCCTTCTCCTCCTGTCATCAATCTTTCCCAGCATCAGGGTCTTTCCAAAGAGTCAGTTCTTCACATCAGGTAACTAACATTATTAGAGCTTTAGCATGAATGCTTCCAGTGAATACTGAGGACTGATTTCCTTTTAGCATTGACTGATTTGATCTCCTTGCTATTTAAGGGACTTTCAAGAGTCTTCTCCAACACCACAGTTCAAAAGCATCAATTCTTCAGCACTCAGCTTTCTTTATGGTCCAACTCTCACATCTGTACATGACTACTGGAAAAACCATAGCTTTGACTATATGGACCTTTGTTGGCAAAGTGATGTCTCTGCTTTTTAATGTGCTGTCTAGATTTGTCATAGCTTTTCTTCCAAGGAGCAAGCGTCTTTTAATTTCATGGCTTCAGTCACAATCTGCAGTGACTCTGGAGCCCAAGAAAATAAAGTCTGTCGCTGTTTCCACTGTTTCCCAATCTATTTGCCATGAAGTGATAGGGGTGGGGGGAAATGCCATGATCTTAGCTTTTTTTGAATGTTGAGTTTTAATCCAGGTTTTTCTCTTGTTTTCCATTTATTTTTATTAGTTGGAGGCTAACTACTTTTTTGACTCTGTGGGAGAAGGCAAGGGTGGGATGATCTGAGAGAATAAGCCAGCTTTTCCATGCTTCTCTTTCACTTTCATCAAGAGACTCTTTAGTTCTTCGCTTTCTGCCATAAGGGTGGTGTCATCTGCACATCTGAGGTTATTGATATTTCTACCAAAATGGTGACTTCTACCTATTAACTTTAGGCTGCCCAAAGTTATGTCCTCTAAACATACCCTGTGACACAGCTCTGCCCACAAGAGGGACAAGACCCAGCTGCACCCACCAATGAGCAGGTTTCAGTCCCACCCACCAGGAAGCCTGCACAGCTCCAGGACTAATCTCAAGCACCAAGGGGCAGACAAGCTAGAACTACAGTCCTGCAGCCTGTGGAACAGAGACCAAAAACACAGGAATTTAGACAAAATGAGATGGCAAAGAAATATATTCCAGACTGCATATTTGTTGCTGCTGCTGCTAAGTCACTTCAGTCGTGTTCGACTCTGTGCAACCCCTTAGATGGCAGCCCACCAGGCTCCACCGTCCCTGGGATTCTCCAGGCAAGAACACTGGAGTGGGTTACTAAAATCCAAAGAAGATGGGGCAAAATTTACAAACTGAAAACAGAACCAAATTCTACCTGGAGAAGACAAGATAAGCAGGTGTTGCTAAGGTAAAAATTTAGTTAAATAAATATTTCATGACTTGGTTCTAAATAGGAAAAGGAGTACATCAAGGCTGTATATTGTCATCCTGCTTATTTAACTTATATGCAGAGTACATCAAGAGAAACATTGGGCTGGATAAAGCACAGGCTGGAATCAAGATTGCCAGGAGAAATATCAATAACCTCAGATATGCAGATGACACTGCCTTTATGTCAGAAAGTGAAGAAGACTAAAAGAGCCTCTTGATGAAAGTGAAAGACAAGAGTGAAAAAGTTGGCTTAAAGCTCAACATTTAGGAAACTAATTACATGGCATCTGGTCCCATCACTTCATGGTAAATAGATGTGGAAACAGTGGCTGACTTTATTTTTTGGGCACTCCAAAATCACTGCAGATGGTGATTGCAGCCATGAAATTAAAAGACACTTACTCCTTGGAAGGAAAGTTATGACCAAACTAGACAGTATATTAAAAAGCAGAGACATTGCTTTACCAACAAAGGTCCGTCTAGTCAAGGCTATGGTTTTTCCAGTGGTCATGTATGGATGTGAGAGTTGGACTATAAAGAAAGCTGAGCACAGAAGAACTGATGCTTTTGAACTGTGGTGTTGGAGAAGATTCTTGAGAGTCCCTTGGACTGCAAGGAGATCCAACCAGTCCATCCTAAAGGAGATCAGTCCTGGGTGTTCATTGGAAGGACTGATGTTGAAGCTGAAACTCCAATACTTTGGCCACCTGATGCGAAGAGCTGACTCATTTGAAAAGACCCTGATGCTGGGAAAGATTGAGGGCAGGAGGAGAAGGGGATGACAGAGGATGAGATGGTTGGATGGCATCACCAACTTGATGGACATGGGTTTGGGTGGTCTCCAGGATGGACAGGGAGGCCTGGTGTGCTACGGTTCATGGTGTCGCAAAGAGACACGACTAAGAGACTGAACTCAACTGAACTGACTTGGTATATGTGTGTTTTAACAGAATTAAGATGTAGCATACATTTGTTAAAAATATACAAATCAGTACAATTAGTATTGAATAAAAAGAAATAATGAATGCTGATACTTTTTAAAGACTGCTGTCTTTTCAAAGAAAGCATAATTGATGAGAATTGCACTAAGATATACCAAGACGATTAAAACCATAGATGGTATTACTATTGGCCAGAATTGTAGGCCTGGGCCCTGGAAGTAACTCTCAAAATTGTTTGTAAGGCTGAATATATAAATATAATCCACTTAAGTGAACACACGTGTTACTTGTTTCATGTCCCATAATGGTCATTCCCACCCTGTCCAATTAACAAGTATTCCCTGGTAAAATATTGCAGAATAGACAACCACATTATCTCTACCCTTCTCTGTTCTTTAATATTTTTAGGAAATGACTCAAAACTATGTTTTGTGGTTTCTGGATTGAAAACAAAAAGTTTAGGAGATAATTTGATTAAATGGTCTTTATACCCACACTGCGTGCACAGTCATGGGAGTACACACTCAATAAGCACAGATACACAAAAGCTCCTTGGCTGCCTATGCTTTATAACCCCCTCCCCCCATCTGAGGGCTGACAGCCAATACCCATATGAAAGATGCGGCCTTCCCTGAAATATTTCCAAGGCTGTCACTGGAGAGAGAGCAGCCTGTTAAGGTCAGAGTTAAGAGAAAATAGAATCACCCACCGTTGGTTTTCCTCAACTCTTCCACAAGGCAGCGTGCTTCCTCTTGAACACGGTCCTCAATGCTCCTCTTCCCCATCCCGAAATTCCTCAGGGTCATGAGGGAGAAGCGCCGGGTCTCCTTCCATATCTTGCCATTGCTGAAAGCGATTCCTACCAGGGAGGGAAACAGAAACTAGGAAGGAAGTTCTAGGGAAGGAGGAGTGAGCTGACACATGGCAGCCTCAGAGAGGGACCACGATCTGCTGCGGGGCCACAGTGCGGGGGCGGGGGGCGGCATTTTCAAATTCCTCTTTTCCATCCTCCCCACTCCCACCCTTTGCCAATGCTGAACACCCACACATACACACCTACCGTATCCCTTAGTAGCTCTTTGAACCACTGGGCAACTGCCTCTTCTAGAAAACTCCTCTCCCAAGTCAATCAAAGCTTCCTTCACTGCTTCATATCCATGCAACACCACAGTGGGCTTCATGCCAAAATACAGAGTGAACACAGGGCCGTAGATTTTTGAGAGCTGGGAATGAAGAGGCATGTAACAGCAAAAGAAGTCAATACGAGATACTATGCTGTGCCTGATGCAGAATGTATTATCATCCTGCTATTATGTTTTTATTCTGCCAGAGACAACCTCATTATGTATTAAATTCAGAATTTAATGCATAAATATGGTGGTAATTGTTATAGGTTCTACTTACAGATGACCTGAAATGCTGGGTAATGGCCCAAGTAGCTGGTGCACAGATTATAATTAATCCTCAGATCAGCACTTTCAGTGGGTTTATTTTCCCCACTATAAATAAGGAAACTTAGGTTGCAGAATTCTGTTCCATGACCAGCACCCCAGGGCTAATATGTAGACGATTCAAATTTGAAGATCATAGTCACCCTCTGATCCTTGAGAGCAATGTAGCAATCCTCAAGGCCCACCTTTTGGACCAACAGCCAGCTCACTGCTTCAGAATCACCCATGGAGCAGTCATTGGAATTCTGATTCTGTAGCCCAATGATGAATACTAGACATTTATAATTTAAAAAATAAGTTCATATAACTCTAATGCCCAGCCTAGTTTGAGATCCTCTGGTATCACTAACACAGAAAGAGAGGAAGCATCATAGAGGCAGTGCCAGGACATGCAGCATCTCATGGAAGAACACCTTCTATGCGGCAGCATTCACAGGGTACAGATGGCAGTTTCCTGCTGAATCCAAATGAATGCTGCTGCCACCAGTGGGACCCTAACTGATGACTTGTTTCTTTCATTCCCCCGTGATCATCCTAATCCTAAATTAATTCCTTAACACCAGGCACAATGCCCTTCTTCAGAAAAGTTCTGTTTTCCTGATCATTTGAACAAAACACACAACTTATACAGTCAATGATTTCAGGAAAGAAATTGCTAATCACATGCTGAAGCTGAAGCTCCAGTACTTTGTTTGGCTACCTGATGTGAAGAGCCAACTCATTAGAAAAGACTCTGATGCTGGGGAAGATTGAAGGCAGGAGAAGAGGACGACAGAAGACAAGATAGCTGGATGGCATCACTGACTTCAATGGACATGAGTTTGAGCAAGCTCTGGGAGGTGGTAAAGGACAGGGAAGCCTGGCGTGCTACAGTCCATGGGGTCACAAAGAGTCAGACACAACTGAGCAACTGATCAACAATACAGTAAATTATTTCTGGAAAGAAATCACTAATCACAAAACATTTCACTTACCCTTTACATTCAGTCCCATGTGAAATAAAAAAAAGGAGGCAACACTCCCAGCTTTTAAAATTTAATGATTTTGATTCTACCTTACAAAGACATAAATGCTTCTCTACTCACAAAACACACTAATTTGTTCCTCTATTTATGATAATAACAGGCCTGAAAAGGCAAGAAAAATATCAAATTTACAGGGAGTAATTTGCTTCAAACTGACCTGCTTTAACAGTGTGCTCATAAGAATATATATTATTTTTTAAATTGGGCTTATTTTATCTACCTTTTACAAGACACTGGAGGAACATCAAACCTACTTACCTTGGTTAAAGATTTGCTGATGTCCTTAACATCTAACTGTAGGATGTTTCCAAGAATCGGGAGAGGAGTGGGGCCCGGTGGGAGCTTCCCTTTCCCAGAGCGCTGTTTCCAGAGTGACAGGAGAAGCAGACAGGAGAGACAGAGCACCAGGGCCACAGCCAGATCCATTGACGCCGTCTCTTCTTACTCAGATGGCTGTGAGCCTGAAATCGAGAGCTTTTGTAACAGGCCCTGCTAATTCAACTTGGGCCTCTCTGAGGAATAAAGATACCATTCAATCACATCCACTTTGTACTCTATTCTGAATGGACTTTGGCCATTGATAAAGATAAAATTAAAGTGTCCCTTTAGTCTTGTTTTCCTTCTGTTCAATAACGACTGTAGAGACTGTCATTTAATTGCACAACAACAATAAAAAAGCATTTCCATTGTGCAGCCAAGAATTAGAACCACTAAAATAAATAACTTGCTGCCCCAAACAGCTCAAAACTCTGGATTCTAGTCAATGACCAGTTGCAAATGTATGACTTTGAGGGAAATCTGTGTATTCTGTGCCTTTTTTTATTTTAAAAAAAAATTATCTTGTAATGCAATATAGGATAATTTGTCCTTGAAAATGTATGTGTTTAAAAATTTTAATGTACTGCACTACCATTACAGTTATAAAAAATAGTTAATTATGACATATTTAAGATAGTTTAAAAATCAGAATAGAGTAACTATGGTTCTGGCATCCAAAATGGAGTTCGGTGGTCATTGTGGGTGTGGTTTTTAGACATAAGTGTTCCTGTATCACTGAGAACTTTCTTTTCTGTGTCAAACTCAGGGACTCCACCAACCATTTTCAAAACAATATATGTTAGCAGGTACTCGCTACAATTTTGTATTTTCAAAGTCCTCTCCAGACTCTCCTCCCTCTGATCCCCCATCCCTGCATCCACTGCTTCACAACTCTGTAACCATTTCTAAGTCCAACCAATTTTGCTTACAAGCATCCTTACCTCTTGCCATCTACAAGTCTCAGTTAAGTTCAGTTCAGTCTCTCAGTCGTGTCCGACTTTGCAACCCCATGAACCGCAGCACAAGTCTAGTTCTTGACAAAAACTTCACCTACTCTTGTGGTTTCTTGTCTTTATTAAATTCCCCATTTTGTAGCCTAGAAGAACATAATTTAAGACCTTCTTGGATCTGTGCTTCCTGGGCTACAGTCCTATCAAGGTCCAAATAAACACCTCTTGATTTTAACCAGATCGTCATTCTTGGAATTCATGCTTAACATTAATATAATTCAAACCTCTTAAATGACCAAAGACATATACAGTAATTATCTAAGTAAATTTACATGATTTTTACCTTGAAATCTCACATCTACTTTAGCAAAAAAAAAAAAAAAAAAGGAAGGTAGAGATAGTAATTTGGTATTTTTTATATGAGGGAAAAGGTGATTCTGAGATAAGAGAACTGTCCAGCATCACAAGGCTCATAATAAATAAAATTAGGATTTAAACTGAGATCTTCTGACTCCCATTGTGATGCATTCTCGTATATACCTCAGCTGCCTCAAGAACAATTTTAGAAAAACAAAACCAAATAGCCTAAAATATTACTCTGAATATGCACCCCACTGATTGTTCATTGATTGTTCATAAATGACAGGCATCACAGGATACGCATGTCCCTGGACTTCAAGGGGAAAAGTCATAGATTCTTAAGACAAGAAATTCCAAAAAGATATTCACCCTTCTCCAACATCAAAGAGCAAAACTTGCTCAGGAAATGGAGGTAATAGACAGTCTCAAGAATTTAGTGGGGAAGGCTTGAGAAACTATGACTCAAGCCTCCTACTTGCCTCCAGACACAATTGTTTCTGTTGCCTTTTGGAGTCTGTCTTTGTCAGAAATAATGAAATTAAGAATACACAGAAAATGCAGACTTGACTGATATAAAAAGGTGCTTATTGGGAGTTTGTTAGGACTGCAGCCCAAGAGACAGAGATTCAAGAAACAACTGAATCACACTCTGCTGGATAACAAAAATGTGGAGGCTTATGAGGGCAAAATTCACAAAATTACAAAAAGTGTTTGTCAAGAATCACTGTTGGAGCTGGAAAGTAAAGGTTCCTATTAAGTAATCGTTAGCGGGGGTCCAAAATGATTGCACAGTTACAATGGGAGACCTTGCGAATATAAGGATGCAGCTGGTTAAGTGTTTCCTGAATAGGGATAGTCCTGTCCTTGGGTCTGGTACAGGTCAAAGAAACAAGTTCTCAGAGGTGCGGAGACAACCCTGAGACTGGATCCTCAATGGCCTGCTGACTCCATTTTTGTATGTCTGAACTGTGATTACTCCATTATAATTTCAATTTGTCATCAAGAGCAAGGAAGATTTTACACAGAACAACAAGTGTGGATTCAGTGGAGGATCAGGGGCATAGACTTCATTAAACAGACCCTCAGCCCAGAACCACCAGTACATGCAGATCCAAACAGAAGACAGTTAGTTGTCATGATGATCTAAATATCACTGGAGGGGTAAACATCACTAGATCACTAATAGCAGTCCTTTACAATCACATATTCTACAAAGATATCATGTTTGTTTAGATGGACTAGAGCAGTTATTTCTAAGATTATTTTTCAGGGAGAAATAAGTTTTTGTCCTGACCCAATTACAAAATTTTTTTTAAATTTTAAAATTTCTAAAAATTTTATTTTGTATTGGAGTATAGTTGAGTATATTGTTTATATTGGAGTATATATAACTACTGTATAAACTACTCCAATAGTTTATATGGAGTATATTGGAGTATAGTTGATTTACAGTGTTGTGTTAATTTCAGGTGTACTGCTACTGCTAAGTCGCTTCAGTTGTGTGCGACTCTGTGCGACCCCATAGACGGCAGCCCACCAGGCTCCCCCGTCCCTGGGATTCTCCAGGCAAGAACACTGGAGTGGGTGCCATTGTCTTCTCTGTCAGCTATACAGCAAAGTGATTTCGTTATACACATACCTATTTTTTTTTCAGATTATTTTTCCATATGGGTTACTATAGAATACTGAGTAGAGTTCCTTGTCTTATAGAGTAGGTCCTAGTTTACTATCTATTTTTATATAGTAGTGTGTGTAGGGCATTCCCACCTTCTAGTTTATCTCTCCCTCCCCCTTTCCCCTTTGGTAGCCATAACTTTAAGTCTGTTTCTGTTTTGTAAATGAGTTCATTTGTATCACTTTTTAGATTCCACATGTAAGTGATATCATATGATATTTGTCTTTGACTTCACTTACGATGATAATCTCTATGTCCATCTATGTTGCTAGAAATGACATTGTTTCCTTTGTTTTTTAGGTTGAGTAGCATTCCATTGTCATACGTACCACACCTTCTTCATCTACTCATCTGTCAATTAGTATTTAGGTCGACTCCATGTCTTGGCTTTTATAAATAGTGCTACAGTGAACACTGGGGTGCATGTATAATTTCGAAGTATGTTTTTCTCCAGATATATGCCCAGGAGTGGGATTGCTGGATCATATGGTAACTCTATTTTTAGTTTTTTAAGGAACCTCCATACTGTTTTCCATAGTGGCTGTACCAATTTACATTCCTACTAACAGTGTAGGAAGGTTCCCTTTTCTCCACACCCTCTCCAGCATTTACTGTTTGTAGACTTTCTGATGATGGCCATTCAGCATGGTGTGAGGTGATTTCTCATTGGAGTTTTGATATGCATTTTTCTAATAATTAGTGACTTTGGACATCTTCTCATGTGCTTTTTGGCCATCTATACTTCTTCTTTGGAGGGATGTCTATTTCTATTTTTTTCTATTTTGTGCCCACTTTTAGCTTGAGATGCTTGTTTTTTTTAGTAATGGGCTGCATGAGTTGGTATATTTTGGAGATTAATCCCCTGTCAGTTGCATCATTTGCAAATATTTTCTCCCATTCTGTGGGTTGTGTGTTCATTTTGTATATGGTTGCCTTTGCCATGCAAAAACTATTCAGGTCCTATTTACTTATTTTTTTTAAATTTTCATTACTCAAGGAGGTGGATCCAAAAAGTTATTGTTGCGATTTATCTCAAAGAGTGTTTTGCCCATGTGTTCCTTTAAGAGTTTTATAGTATTTAGTCCTACACTTAGGTCTTTAATCCATTTGAGTTTATTTTTGTATATGGTGTTAGAGAAATGTTCTAATTTCATTCTTTTACATGCAGCTGTCCAGTTTTCCCAGCACCACTTATTGGAATGACTGCCTTTACTCCATTGTCCATTCTTGCCCTCTTTGTTGCAGATTAATTGACCAAAACTGCATGAGTTTATTTTGGAGCTATCTATCTTCTTCCATTCATCCTTTATCCCTCATGTTTACATGGATTCATGTTTTATTCACCACATAATAGGATTTTCACACCCATGATTTTCTCTCAATTACCTTAGCTGAAGGTAAAACTATTTTCATTTGGGGAATGAAGAAACTGGGTCTTGGAGAATCAGTACTTGTGCCAAGGACACAATATCTGCATGTGGTAGAGTTGAGACTGGAACTCACATCTCTTAAGTCATGTGTGCTTCCCCCAAACCAAACATTCGGTTCACCAGGGTCACCACACTAACTGTGTATGTGGCATGATTCAATATTTTGTGATTCATCGTAGTCAGTGAATTTCCAAATATGTTGACTTGGTTAATAATTAGTGTACCAGTTGATTAAAATGGGGGTCAGAAAAGTTTAGTTTTCTAAACTGCAAACTTGATTGAGTCTAACACTCAGAGTAGCTTTTATTTACAACAAAGAGAAGCAGTAATTTGCTGCCTAACTCAGGTAGCTCTAAACCCTAAAATAACTGAACAGTTTATTGTGGATGAAATCTATTTGGTCACTTTCTTTAGAGCTTCCCTTTTATTCTTTGAGAAATGAGTGTGCCTGCTTTGTTCCACTTTCCTTCTGTTAAAAGCTCACTGCTTTTTATAGAATAATAGAATCAAAGATAATTTAAAGATTCAAGGAATCTCTGAGATCAATTAGTCCAGTCTTTCTTTTTTCTAAGGGACAATTAGAAAACTGACTTGGATGATATTTCCTCATTACATTAGTTCAAAACCTTGAGTGAAAATCCAAGTTTTCCATCTCCCAATTCAGCACTGTCTCACATCAAATAACATTCTTCTGGCTGTCCTAATGATCTGGAGGTCATCATCATTAACTCCTTCATTGTCATTGAATAATGCAAACTTCAGTTTGGCTAGAGTTGTGAATTAGTGTTTTTTTTTAATTAATAGAAATTATTTTATTTTTTATAGAAGCACAATCGGTTTCTAATATTATATTAGTTTCAGGTGTACAACATAGTGATTCAGTATTTTTACAGATTATACTCCACTCTTACTAAAAGATAATGGCTATAATTGACTGTGCAGTACAATATATCCTTATTGCTAATCTATTTTATACACAGTAGTTTGTATCTCTTAATACTCCTCACTTGCCACACACCCCTCCCTTCACCCATTTAGTAACCACTACTTAGTTTTCTATATTTGTGAGTCTGTTTCTGTTTTGCATATACATTCATTTTCATTAGATTTTCATTTCCTGATATAAGTGATCATACATTAATTTTGTATCTGTCTGACATATTTCACTATGCATATGCACATATGCATTTTCTAGGACTATCCATTTTGTTGCAACTGGTGGAATTTCATTCTTTTTAATGGCTGAGTAATCATTTTATTGAAGATTATATTATATTCCAGTATAAATATACAGACCACATCTTCTTGCCTAGTCATCTATTGATGGACACATGAGATGCTTCCTTATCTTGGCAAGTGTATGCAGTGCCACTATGAACACTGGGGTGCATGTATCATTTTGAATTAGTGTTTTCATTTTCTTTCTGATATATAGCCACGTTGCTGTTCAGTTGCCCAGTCATGTCCTACTCTTTGTGATCCCATGGACTGCAGCACGCCAGGCCTCCCTGTCCCTCACCATCTCCTGAAGTTTGCCCAAGTTCATGTCCATTGCATCGGTGATGCCATCCAGCCATCTCATCCTCTGATGCCCTCTTCTCCTTCTGCCTCAATCTTTCCCAGCATCAGGGACTTTTCCAATGAGTCAGCTGTTCACATCAGATGACCAAAATACTGGAGCTTCAGCATCAGCATCAGTCCTTCCAATGAGTATTCAGGGTTGATTTCCCTTAAGATTGACTGGTTTGATCTCCTTGCTGTCCAAGGGACTTTCAGGAGTCTTCTCCAGCACCACAGTTCAAAGGCATCAATTCTTTGGCATTCTGCCTTCTTTACAGTCCAGCTTTCACAACCATACATGACCACTGGGAAGACCATAGCCTTGACTATACGGATCTTTGTCGGCAGAGTCATGTCTCTGCTATTCTGTATGATACTCTACCACTGTAGTATCATACAGAACAATAGCATTACCTTACAAATCCCCTGCAATTCACTTATTAGTCCCTCCCTCCACCACGCCCCTGGGAACTGATGATCTTTTCACTGTATTCATAATTTTGCAATGTAGTCTTCAGATTGATTTCTCTCACTTAGTAATTCTCACTAAGTTCTTCCATGTGTTTTCATGGTCTGATAGGTCTTTTCTAAGGGAAAAAAGCAATATTTAATTGTTTGCATATACCACAGTTTGCTTATCCATTCACCTATTGAAGGACATCTTGGTTGCTTCCAAGTTTTGGCAATTATGAATAAAGCAATTATAAAGATTCATGTACAGATATTTATCTATTTTGAATTGAAGTACATCATGGCTGATTCATGTCAATGTATGACAAAACCCATTACAATATTGTAAAGTAATTAGCCTCCAACTAATAAAAATAAATGGGAAAAAATAATAATAAATTGAAGTACAGTTGATTTACAATACTGTATTATGTTTCAGATGTACAGTAAAGTGATTCATTTATATATATATATAAACAATATATATTTTTATATATTTATATATTTTATTTTATATTATATTTACATATTTATAATTATAATTATATAATTATAAAATTATACATTTATATTATATTTATATTATATCATTTTAATATATATTTATATATATTATTTATGTATTTATATATATATATATATATCCTTTTTAGATTCTTTTCAGTTACAGGTTATTACAAAATACTGAATATAGGTCCCTCTGCTATATAGTAGATCCTTGTTGATTATCTATTTTATATACAGTGTGATGTATATGTTCATTTCAGACTCCTAGTTTATTCCTCTGTCTCCCTTCCCCTTGGAAAACCATATTTGTTTTCTCTGTCTGTGAGTCTATTTCTGTTTTGTACATAAGTTCACATGTATCATTTTTTTTAAGATGTCACACCTAACCAATTTCATACATTTGTTGTTCTCTGTGTGAGTTCATTTTTAGTATGATAATCTCTATGTCCATCCATGTTGCTGCAAATGGCATTATTTCATTCTTTTTCATGATTGAGTAATATTCCACTGAATATACATATGTGTGTATGTATATATATATATCTTCTTTACATTTAAGACTATGATCTACTTGAGTTAACTTTTGCAAAGGGTATAAGATCGTGTGTGTGTGTGGAAAAGAGAGACGGGGTTGGGGGAGAGAATATTCCATAGTGGGAGAAACGTTTGCTGAAAAAACTATCTTCTATATTTTTACATTGGATTACTTTGCTCTTTTGTCAAAGCTCAGTTTTCTACATTTATATCTAGGAAATGGAAATCCACTACAGTATTCTTGCCTGGAAATTCCCATGGACAGAAGTGAGCCTGATGGACTACAGTCCGTGGAGTCACAAAGAGTCAGACATGACTGAGTAACTATAAACAACAACAATAACTAGCCTCCCTCTTCTATTCCACTGATCCATATCTCTATGCTTTCATCAATAACACACTGTCTTAAGCACTGTAGCTTATAGTAAGTCTTAAGTCAGATAGTATCAGTGCTCTGTCCTTGTTCTTTTTCTTCAATATTGTGTTGGCTATTCTGGGTCTTTAAACTGTTCACACAGATTTTAGAAAAGACTGTTCATATCTAACAAAAATCTTGCTGAGATTTTGCTTAGGATAGCACTGAATCTTATACTATATTGCTCAGATATTCAATCGTGTCTGACTCTTTGCTACCCCATGGACTGTAGCCCACCAGGTTGAACCTCTGTCCATAGGATTTTCCAGGCAAGAATACTAGAGTGGGTTGCCATTTCCTTCTCCAGCGGATATTTTCCACCTAGGGGTTGAACCTGGGTCTCTTGTATTGTAGGCAGATTCTTTGCCAACTGAGTCATCAGGGAAGAACACTAAATTGGGGAGAACTAAATACTACATGATTCTGAGACCTCCTATTGCTGGACATGGAATATATGTCCTATTATTTAGAGCTTCTTTGGTTTCTTTAATCAGAGTATTATAGGTTTCTTTTTCCATTTGTTTTTATTAGTTGGAGGCTAATTACTTTACAATATTGTAGTGGTTTTTGCCATACTTTGACATGAATCAGCCATGGATTTACATGTGTTCCCCATCCCGATCTCCCCTCCCGCCTCCCTCTCCATCCCATCCCTCTGGGTCTTCTCAGTGCACCAGACCTGAGCACTTGTCTCATGCATCCATCCTGGGCTGGTGATCTGTTTCACCCTTAATAGTGTACTTGTTTCAATGCCCTATATGCAAAACAGAAAAAGTGACACAGATGAACAGAACAGACTCTGTGGGAGAAGGTGAGGGTGGGATGTTCTGAGAATAGTTTTATTTGAATAAAACTTGTACAGGTATTGTCAGATTTAGATTTAAGTAGTTCAATTTTGGTTTAATGTACATAATATTGTGTTTTAATGTCAAATTCCAATTGTTAGTTGCTAGTATATAGGAAAGAAACTGATGGCTATATGTTAACACTATGGACTTCTCTTGTGGTTCAGCAGGTAAAGAATCTGCCTGCAATGTGGGAGACGTGGGTTTGATCCATGGGTTGGGAAGATCCACAGGAGAAGGGAAAGGTTACACACTCCATTATTCTGGCCTGGAGAATTCCAGTATTCAGGCCTGGAGAGTCAGACACCACTGAGAATATTTCACTTTACATTATATACTGAAACCATGCTAAAATTGCTTATTAGTAGTAGTTCCTGGAGTTTTTAAAAAAAACTTTTGGGTGATTTTCTACATAGAAAATTACATTGTCTGAAATAAAGACAATTTTGTTTCTTCTTTCTCAATCTGCATACTCTTATTTCCTTTTCCTGTCTTACTACAAGATCAAATAGGAATGATGACAGAGGATATCTTGCCTTACCCCTCATTTTAGCAGGAAAGCTTCTAGTTTCTCACCAATGACAATGATGTTAACTGTGACTACAGCAGAGAAGCAAACCCACTGGCAATTGGGGTGGTATCAATGTCCCTTGGGTCAACTACAGATTTAAAGGTAATTTTTTTCTAAAATTGTGCTCAGGAATAAAAACAGCACCATGCTATGTACTCTCACCCACAAATCTATTTTCCTGAAAATAACAAACATAGTGAGCACATACTTCTTGAACACTGCATTGCTGGTTGTAAGAAAGAGACTATGTAGTAACCATTTGATGAATGTTTGAATGGATGGATGGAAGGCGGGATAGACAGATGGACAAAAGTGGACACACGTGTTATCCATGTAACATTTTACCTTAACAGGCATCCTTCTTTCAACAAATATTTACTGAGTATCAGCACTATACCAAGTATCCATACATTATAGCTGCAATTTAATATTTTCAAGTTTCCATAAATTTTTTTCTAGAAACACTCATACATTGGTTGTATTTTTGTTCTTAGCTTGATGGCCCCAGTATGTTACTTTTATTTCTTCACAGCCTCTTCTCTGCTGTAAGTATATCTACTCTTCATCAACCTTCAGAACACCTTGAAGTTTCAAGTTTTATAATACATGGTTCCTTTTGGTTAAGATTAACTTCTTGGACATTTTCAGTACCCAGCTCAAATTTTCCTTCTGCGTTTGAAATAACTGGGTCACCTCTCCAAAGCTCTGGTAACCTAGCCCAAGAATGAGGATGTATCACGAGCAGTGAAAGTGTGTGGCCCTGGGACTGCTGCCCCTTACCATAGACAAAGAACATTTTCACCAGCCCCAGAGGGAGAACTATGTAAGTTCCCACTGATCTCCAAAAGGTAATCTTGTCCTCTGAAGTAGTGAAGAAAATAAATTTAAGTTACCTGCTGAGAAAGCCATGAAGCAGTCCGTCTTCTTAAAGTTTCTACTCTCATCCAGGAAGTGGTCAGGTTCAAACACTTCTGAGTTGGTGATTCTTTGTCATCATGTAGCACAGAAATGAGGGATGTTAATACATCTGTACCCTGGAAAGAACAGATGAAGATAAACTGAACTATGAAGAAGTCATGGAGCTGGAAGAAACGTTGCAAATTATTTACTCCAGTCTTATGATAAAGATGAATGATCCTAGGTCCAAAGAAGAACAGTGGCATTTTGAGGCAGAAGAAACAGGTAACAAACAAGGATAAGTTTAAGACAAGTGGCAGTGATGTCGCTAACGTGAACTTCAACAGCATCTGAAATACTCACTACCTGGGTCCTGGGGTATCAGACCTTATTAATCCAATCTGCTTATCATACTGGTATAAGTCCCCACCAGCTGCTTTATTTTATTATACCAATTTTCACTCATCTCATATGTGGTTTATGATTTAAAACAGATCATTATTGTTAATTTGAAATATCTGGAGTTATAACCTCTTTTGTGGTAACAACACTGAGCACAGTAACAAATATTAGTGTTTCCCATTGCCACACAAACTATTTGTCTTAATTTTAAAATATAGAAATTATATATAAAATTATAAATTATATATAAAGATATAAAAATTATTGCACATTAATCCTAGCTTTGAAATTCAGGAAGGTTGACAAAATTAGAAAAATTATTTTAAAACAATTCAGCTTAGGATCATTAATTAAAGCAAATTTTATCTATTAATGCTAAAAACTGCTAGGTAAATGAATAAGAAGAATGATATTCAGAAAGCCATAAAGAGACATTCAGTTAGTTGAATATGAAAAACACTTCTGCCGTAGAGAAATCTGGCAGATACCACTTTGTCATGTGGACAACACTGCATAACCAACAGTGGGATAAGTGACACGACGTGCTCCACCGCCCTAATGAATTTCAGTGGGACACACAGCACCCGTGTGATTCTCCGACCAAGTCATAACTGGAATCTGTGTCCAGAAAACGATCACATGAAACCAGCCTGAGGAAAATTTTACATGACTACTAAACGGAACTCTTCACAAAGTTAAATGTACTAAAAGAAAACAAACAAGGCAAAGAGAACTGATAACATGAGAACACAGGGAAAGATAACCAAATGATAGGCTTGCTCCTGGCTGGATATTGATTGGCAATGAAAAAAAAATCTATAAAGGTTATTCCCCCAAAAAAATCAATAAAGAAAATCTTTTTAAAAAAGAAAAAATGTTATTCGAGGAAAACTGGGAAATTTTACATATAACTTGTATATTAGATAATATTGTTGAATCAATGACAACTCTTCTGTATACATGCTATTCCTGCTCTGTATATAAAAATTGTTGAGGAATACATACTGAAGTAGGGAGGTAATGATATGTAAATGAACAGATTGTTAAATGGATACTAATAGAAGAAATTTTCACATATTGAGGTATGGGGAAGTCATTCTGGCTTATACATAATTTAACTTGAATATTATGTTAACTAAAATAAAAACAGTTTGTAGGCTATCAAACACACTGTACATTTGTTTAATCATTGAAGAAAAGGATGCACTGACCAGATATGTCCATACTTAATATAAAGATTAAATGTCCTGTTCCTGGGACACCAATGCTGGAACCCCCATGATAAGACTCCCCTCCCAGACACCGAAGACATACTAACTCTCTGTGTCCATGGTGATCTTTTGTTGCTGTTGTTTTAAACCTCAAAAGAATGTATCCCTGACTTCTTCATGTTCTTCATTCTGACAAGGTATAAGACTGTGTGGAAAACCCAGAGCAGTTCCTCAGAGTTATCTGAGGTTGCCTTCTGGGTTATAGCCCTCCGTTTGACTCAAAAATCTTTTCTCTTCCTATTAGAGATTGTTTATTGATGATTTCCACTAGCATTGCAAAGCAGATATACACACAAATTCATGTATTACATATACATAAAACAGGTTTTTCATGATTAAAAAATAATTAATGCAAACTTGGGGAAGCCTTCCATCCCCTAATTTTATTATATAAAATTTCTGCAACTCTTTTATTATTCCCTTGTATATTTTTATACAAGTTCAAAGGTACAAAAAAACAAGGCTTCTCTGGTGGCTCAGTGGTAAAGAATCCACTGCAAATGCAGGAGACACCAACAGGATAGACCCCTGATCCAGAAAGATCCTATGTGCTGTGGAGCAACTAAGTCCATGTGCTGCAACTACTGAGCCTGTGCTCTAGAGCCCAGGAGTGACAGATACTGAGCCCACTTGCCCCAACTACTCAAGTCCATGCGCCTTAGAGCCAATGCTCTGCAACAAGAAAAGCCACTGCAATGAAAAGCCCACACACAGTAACTAGACAGTAGCCCCTGCTGGCTGCAACTAGAGAAAAATCCTTGTCGCAACAAAGACCCAGCACAGTGATACATAAATAAATGAATAAATAACTTTTAAAAAGATACAAAATCCAATATACTCTCTTCAAATGTTGCTCCAGAAATTGGATAAGATTCATGTTCATAAAAAGGGAAACATAATCATTATTTCCCATCACGAATAAAATTAACTGAATGAATCAGTAATCTATGTCTCCTGCATTGGCAGGCGGGTTCTTTACCACTAGCACCACCTGGGAAGCCCTGAATCAATCATCTAAATGTAAAAACTAAGATTATAAAGTTTTAGCAACAGTTAAGAGTAAGTCTTTGGGACCCTGGGCTAGGAATGGTTCTTTAGAGAAACAAACCAACAAAAAAAACCCAAACAAAACTATTACAAACCAATCTCATAGCACTGCAAAGTGTTCTATTAGACAGACAATCTTAGATGCTGACAACCCAGGTGCAAATATAGCCTACCACCTGTTTTTGTACAATGAGCTGTATATTTTAAATTGAAAAACATCAATGAAGAAAAATATTTTGATATACACATGAACATTATACGAAATCTCAAATTCAGTTTCCATAAAGACTGGAATACAGCCATTCACATTTGTTTAAACATGTCTATGACTGCTTCCATGCTGCAGCTGCAGAAGTGAATACTCGAATCAGATAGTGCAAGGCCCCTAAGTCTGAAATATTTACACTTTGGCATATTAGAGAAAAAGTTTACCAACTCCTGTCTTAGACAATTATCTCTAGGTAGCTCAGTGGCTCCAGGCTTGGATAAAATAAATCACTTATCTGATTGGTAAAAAAGTAAAATCAGCCTGCCAATATTCTGAGATGGCCATACAGAAGGGAGTGGTCATTTTCAATGTACACTTGGGAATATACATATGACAATATATTGGTTATTTCCTATTACAGTAGATGTGAAAGATGAGTCATTCCATTCTGATTTCTAGTGTATTGCTTCCCATTTACTTGGAAATAAAAGAAAAACCAAATTTGACTATTTATTACCTTAAACTCAATATTTTTTGAAAAGTCTTTTCTTATTATATCCTTTGGTGAAAAAATAGTTGATTTGAAGTCCTAACCCTTGTACAAAACGTGATCATTGAGACAAGTCCCATAACCTCTTGGTAAAGTCAGCAAGTCTGTCTTCTCCAAAAACTGGCATTAGTACTTGCAGCCTTACCAATCTTATTACTTACATTCCCCAACAAAATATAAATTTTGGTTATAATCTTTTCTAATATGAATAGCAGTATGTCTTGGCTTGAAGTGGAATAGAGTAGTTTACAGCACACCAACTAGAAAGTCTGAATGTATACACAAATTGTATGTTAGAAAGCATTAGAAATCGGCTAAGGCAAAAATCCATCTCAATATTCCATACTTGGGAGAATCTCAGAGAAGTAAGCTGACACCTAAAGTTAATTTTAGTGTGTGTCAATGTCCAAATTTTATTCAAAATGGGAGAGGTTGTATCATTCTGTCTGCCAAGGAGAAGAGGGATGAACCCTTTCTGGAAGAAAATAAATACCATCCAAAACCATGCATTTTTTTGTTTATAATAATGGATGTTTAACCAAAAGTAACCAAGCATTTTGAAGACACAACTAATTGACCATAAGTAGAAGAGGGGAAGACAATAAAAATACACTCATATTATGGAATATTTCTCACCTAATTTTATGATACCAGAATTACCTTGATAACAGAAATATGACAAGAAAATTTTGAGGAAGAAAAATTGTAGATCCAAAATTTCTAATGACTGTAAACAGAGAAGTACTGAACAAAATGTGGCATATCGAACCCAGCTGTATATACTTACAATATGTGTATTTAGTGGGAATATGAGGCCAATATCTTCAAATATACCAATAGATAAAGTTGTCAAGTGAAAAAACTACATACATGTTCATAACTAAAAGAAAGCATTAAAAATGAAAGCATAAGTTTCCCTAATCTGATTTTTTAATTTATAACAAAATGTATATGAAAATCATTCTCAATAGTGAGATGTTAACCTCTGCTCTACTACAGATCAGAAATGAAACAAGGACAAAACAAAGGTATTAATCCACAAAGCAGGACAATGTATAGAGAAATTGCAATTAATCTAGAGAGAAACTTTTGGCAATCATATTAAATTTAACAAGGTGGCTACAGATAAGGTCATCAAAATGATAATATTTATTATATTTTCAGATTTTAGATAAAAGACTGGAAGAGGCCTTTTAAAAAATTTACAGCAGCAATAACAGGTAGTAATTAAAAATAAATGTAAGATTTGCAAGTCAAATCACCAAAAGAAAACCATTACTGATAAAATTAAAGAAACCCCTTCAAAATTTGGGGTATTTGTCAAATTCATTAGTTGAAAGATTCAACATGTCATAAATCTTTCCAATTTCATCTTCTGTCACTCTGATAAAAATCCCAGCAGAGTGTTCTGATAAATTACAAACTGATAACTAACACTCATTTGAAAATGTCAATAGCCAAGATTAGCCAAACAAGATTAAAGAAGCAGAACAAATTTGGAATATTTATACCACCAGCCATCAAAACCTGTTCTAGTTTTATAGACTAAACTAAACAACACAGAAAAAATTAAGCTGCCACAAATACGGGTTTTTTTTTTTTTTTTTTAACTTCTCTCATATTGTAGTCAAAGAAAATTGCATCCATACTTAAAAGGAGAACTTCACCACTGAGGTCAGTATAAGAGAAACCAATCTTACCTGGGGGATGAGGTAGTTTCTGATGTTAATGTCATGGGTCACCGCATGGGGCAGACAGATGGGAGTCAAGGTCAACGTACCTCTGGATCTTGTGGATCACAGCATTCGTGTAGGGTATGTAGCCCCTGTTCTGCGTGCAGAGGCTCCAGTGTCTGCCAGTCACACAGTCAGTCTCTTCCTGGACCTTAGCTGATAAGAGACAATTCAGACTGATGGAAAAAGAAAAAGGCTCACCACATTTCCATACAAATTCAGAGATAAATAGTCATTATGAAGAAGTCCCAATATCATTTTAAACATCAATTATATGCCCAGGAATGCACCTAAATATAGATAGAAAAAGACCATAATATAGAGACATGTAAGTCTCTTGCAAGCTAGGCTTAGGATATATCAATAAATATCTCTATATTGTTGGTTCAGATGGTACAGAATCCACCTGCAATGCAAGAGACCTGGGTTCCATCCCTGGGTTGGGAAGGATGCCCGGGAGAAAGGAATGGCAACCCACTCCAGTATTATCGCCTGGAGAATCCTCATGGACAGAGGAGCCTGGTCGTCGTCTACAGTCCATGGGGTTGCAAAGAGTCAGACATGACTGAGCAACTAAGTGTGGCATACATGGTAATAAATACAGAAATGATTAACTGTTTCAAAATACAAACAGAACATAAACACAACAAACTATAGTCCTTGCAGAAAGAAAAACAGAAATCTAATATTAATTTTATATCAAAATTGTATGTATATATAGTAGTGATAGTGAAAGTCACTCAGTCATGTCCAACTCTTTGGGACCCCAAGGACTATTTAGTTCATGCAATTCTCCATGCCAGAATACTGGAATGGACAGCCTTTTCCTTCTCCAGGGGATCTTCCTAACCCAGGGATCAAACCCAGGCCTCCCACATTGCAGGTGGATTCTTTACCAGCTGAGCCACAAGGGAAGCCCATGAACACTGGAGTGGGTAGCCTATCCCTTCTGGAGCAGATCTTCCTGACCCAAGAATCAAACTGGAGTCTCCTGAATTACAGGTGGATTTTTTTTTTCAACTGAGCTATCAGGTTGTAATTATAGTATAGTAATAATTGAGGTGGAAATCATAGGGAAAACTATTTCATTGTAATTATGGTAATAGTACTTTTTTTGAATTATGTTTTAATGCACAATCATTAGGCATTATGATAATGATGGTATATTATATGTTTAATAAGATCTTTGACAATTCATTGTAACATTTGTTGGGAAAATGGTGAGTGGGTAGAAAAAGAATACTATACACATTTTTAAAAACTTTTGCCTGTAAGAAACCTAGCTCCTTTTCTTTTTGGAAACTATTTTACTACTTGTCATAATAAAAGTACTTGTCATAATACATAAGAGTGTGGGTTGTAAAGTTAAATGATAATATATGTGTTTTATTGTATTTGTGAAATGTGTGTGCAATTTGTAAAGCTACTCTTCATTCTCTAATTGCCAAATGACACAGTTTCAATGCTTTAGCAATTTCTTCCGAAATTCTTGTCCTACTTCTGAATAATGACTCTCCGTTTCTATTTCTTACCTACAGATTTTTAAACAATATCTGATGTCCTGGTGTGAAAGTTAAGAATTTACATCTGCATCCCCCCTCTTACAAAATCACACACACACACACACACACACACACACACAAAAACACAAATGCCCTTAGTCCATTTCCCCAATATATTTACACCAGAATTCTTGGCTGTTAGAATACTCATTTTAACATCATTCTGATTAAATAAACAATCCTCCCTGGTAAAACAATGATGATTATGCTTCATATTTGGTACTTTCTTGGACCTAACCATGTCTCTTTAGTTCAATTCATAAAACACTATACCTTGATTTAGGATTATTTCCAAACACTGAGGTAGATGCTGCAAACTCCCAATTGCCCTATTAATCAGAAGCCACAGAAAATCTATCACCTCTCTGTTGCTCTTCGTGTCTCCCCTCATACACATCCATCTAATCCACCTAGAAGTGGATATTTTCCCGGCTGGCTCTCTAACAACAGCACTGACACTTTCACTCTACTTCATGAGCATTCTAAATCCATGGAGCCCATGACCCCATGACTTCTTCTGATATGACTTCAGGCATTTGGATGAGAAAGGGGCAAGTGGGCGGAAATTTTTGCAGTGCAAATCTGAAAATACTCTTTTTATTAACACACAATTTGACGGTTGCTCGTGAGAATTCAGATGCTGCTTTGAACTCTCGTCTTTTATCTCCGAACCTACTACAGCTCTCTGAAAGTTTTTATGACTTTTTTCTTTTTACTCCAATATTCTGAAATTTCATGACCCTGTGTCTTGGGGTAGATGTTCTTCATTCACTTAGTGAAACATGTTGAGAGAATTGTCTATCTATATGGCAAAACTTGGAGGTCTTTTCTGTATTGTTCACCGTGAAGAGTTTTTCTCTTGCGGTTGAATTTCTGGAATCATGATGGAGAAAGAAACTAAGGGTCTTTCAGTTCAAGAAGTGGATTCTTCCCTAATCTTTCCTCTAAGCTGTGTACCTCACTCCTTTCCCCTGTCTCTGCCCAGTGTCCTGAGTGAACGGCCTCTTAGATTCCATTTCTCTAGATAGTAAACCTCTCTCATCCTATTGGAGAAACAGAGTTACCTGATAAAAGGAGTTGTCAAAGATCTCATGGCTGGGAGAGCTATCTTTTTCAGCCTATTTCTCCCTCTAACCTCTTTGACAATTAGTACTTCCAAATACAAAACCTTATAGGATTCTAAGGACACAGTTGACTGCTCTTCAACTTCATCTTCTGACAGTTAAGCTACAGCTTCATCCTCTATACTGACTTCATTGTCACTCCTCAGTATGCTCTCTCTGTTACCCAAATTTTTAGAAGATTCATTGGCTGCTTCTTGACCTTCTCCGGCCTTAAAAGGCTAAGTCTGACCTGTAATAGGCTATAATTATTTCAGTGGAATCCTAACACAACACAAGATAATGTGTATTTCTAAACTGCGGTGCATAACTATAACTCTTTAGCAGTTAATTTCTAACAAAAAATATTTGTAAAAGATAAAATTATTGACACCCCACCACCAAATTCTTATTTTGGCAATAATCACTTTCCTGGAAACAAACTTCCAAACTAACAGAATTCCTTTATATACACAACTTAAAACAATTCCTCATGAATCTAACTTTTTGAAGCATTTAAAATACTTTGAAAATTATCTTAGGCAAGGGAAAAGTCAAGATAGCAGAATGGGAGGGCATGGAATTCATCTTGCCTCACAAGTACATAAAAAATACACCTACAAATAAAAACTGTCATAGAGCACCTGCTCAACATTAGCAGAAGATTTGGACATCTAAAAAGACAAGAATAATCCCTTTGCAACTAGGTAGGATGAACGAAAGAAAAAATGAAAAGAGGAATCATAAAAAGGACCAGAAACCTGGTGGGAAGTTTAAGGTGAGGAGAAGTTTCTGCCCTTAGGAAAAAACCCTTAACGTGGCAAAATTAGCTTGGACAGAAAGAGGCCTTCAGGCAATCAAAGGGCAATACAGCGGATAGACTGCACAAAGCAGGACAAAAGAATAACTGTACACTTGATCTGTGTCACAGCCCTGCACACCCCAGCCTGAGTCAAGTGTCTCCTGTTGTGGAGGGGGCTGGGTGATGGAGAGTGGTGTTTAGAGCATGGACCCAGGAGGGGACAGCTGTTGACTGTGAGAAGAGAGCCTGAAGGGACAAGAATAAGCAACCCCACAACCAAAAATGTTTGTGGAGGGAGCCCAGGACACCATAGCAGCTAGACATTATTGTTAAGTGTCACACTTAATAAAAGGAATCCAAATTAGAAAAGAAGACGTCACTGTTTGCAGATGACACGGTACTACACATAGAAAATCCAAAAGATGCTACCAGAAAACTACTAGAGCTCATGAATTTGGTAAAGTTGCAGGATACAAAATAAGCACAAAAAGATCCTTTGCATTCCTATACACTAACAACAAAAAATCAGAAAGAGAAATTAAGGAAACAATCCCATTTATCATTGTAACAAAAAGAACAAATACCTAGAAATAAACCTGCTTAGGGAGGCAAAATTTCTGTATGCAGAAAACTGTAGATACTGATGAAAGAAATCAAAGATGACACAAACAGATGGAGAGATATACCATGTTCTTGGATTGGAAGAATCAATATTGTGAAAATGACTATACTACCCAAAGCAATCTACAGATTCAATGCAATCCCTATCAAATTACCAATGGCATTTTTCACAAAATTAGAACAAAAAATTTTACAATTTGTATGGAAACACAAAAGACTCCAAATAGCCAAAGCAATCTTGAGAAAGAAAATCAGAGCTGGAGGAACCAGGCTCCCTGACTTCAGAGTATACTACTAAGCTACAGTCATCAAATCAGTATGGTACCGGCACAAAAACAGAAACACAGATCAATGGAACAGGATAGAAAGCCCAGAGATAAACCACCATACCTATGATCACCTAATCTATGGCAAAGGAGAAAAGAACATAAAATGCAGAAAAGACAGTCTCTTCAATATGTAGTGCTGGAAAAACTGGACAACTACATGTAAAACAATGAAATTAGAATACTTCCTAACACCACACACAAAAAGAAACTCAAAATGAACTAAAGATCTAAGTGTAAGGTCAGACACTATAAAATTCTTAGAGGAAAACCTAGGCAGAACAATTTTGACACAAATTGCAGCAAGATTTTTTTGATCCACCTCCTAGAGCAATGAAAATAAAAACAAAAATAAACAAATGGAATCTAATAAATTTAAAAGCTTTTGCACAGCAAAGGAAACCATAAACAAAATGAAAAGACAACTCTCAGACAACAGTATTTGCAAATGAAGAAACTGACAAGGATTAATCTCCAAAATATACAACAGCTCATGCAGCTCAGTGTCAAAAAAAAAAAAAAAAAAAAAAACACAAAAAACGAAAACAACCCAATCAAAAAATGGGCAGAAGACCTAAATAGACATTTTTTCCAAAGAAGACATACAGATGGCCAACAGACACATGAAAAGATGCTCAATATTACTAATTATTAGAGAAATGTAAATGAAAACTACAATGAGGTATCACCTCACACTGGTCAGAATGGTCATCATCAAAAAATCTACAATCAGAGAGGTATGGAGAAAAGAAAACCATCTTACACTGTTGGTAGGAATATAGACTGATACAGCCACTAAGTAGAAAAGTATAGAGTTTCCTTAAAATCTAAAAATAGAACTACCATAAAAACATCTATTTCTGCTTTATTGACTATGCCAAAGTCTTCGACAGTGTGGATCACAATAAACTGTGGAAGATTCTGAAAGAGATGGGAATACCAGACCACCTGACCTGCCTCTTGAGAACCCTGCATGCAGGTCAGGAAGCAACAGTTAGAACTGGACATGGAACAACAGACTGGTTCCAAATAGGGAAAGGAGTGCGTCAGGCTGTATATTGTCACCCTGCTTATTTAACTTATATGCAGAGTACATCATGAGAAATGCTGGGCTGGAGGAAGCACAAGCTGGAATCAAGATTGCTGGGAAAAATATCAATAACGTCAGATATGCAGATGACACAACCCTTATAGCAGAAAGTGAAGAGGAACTAAAAAGCCTCTTGATGAAAGTGAAGGAAGACAGTGAAAAAGTTGGCTTAAAGCATAACATTCAGAGAACTAAGATCATAGCATCTGGTCCCATCACCTCATGGGAAATAGATGGGGAGACAGTGGAAACAGTGTCAGACTTTATTTTTTGGGCTCCAAAATCACTGCAGATGGTGACTGCAGCCATGAAATTAAAAGATGCTTACTCCTTGGAAGGAAAGTTATGACCAACCTAGATAGCATATTAAAAAGCAGAGACATTACTTTGTCAACAAAGGTCCATCTGGTCAAGGCTATGGTTTTTCCAGTGGTCATGTATGGATGTGAGTGTTTGACTGTGAAGAAAGCTGAGCGCCAAAAAATTGATGATTTTGAACTGTGGTGCTGGAAAAGACTCTTGAGAGTCCCTTGAACTGCAAGGAGATCCAACCAGTCCATCCTAAAGGAGATGAGTCCTGGGTGTTCATTGGAAGGACTGATGCTGAAGCTGAAACTCCAGTACTTTGGCCACCTCATGCGAAGAGTTGACTCATTGGAAAAGACCCTGATGCTGGGAGGGATTGGGGGCAGGAGGAGAAGGGGACGACAGAGGATGAGATGGCTGGATGGCATCACTGACTCGATGGGCATGAGTTTGAGTAACTCCGGGAGTTGGTGATGGACAGGGAGGCCTGGCGTGCTGCGATTCATGGGGTCACAAAGAGTCGGACACGACTGAGTGACTGAACTGAACTGAATGCTTAGCTATATCACTACTGAGCATATTCCCCCCCCCAAAAAAATCATAATTCAAAGTCATTCATGTACCCCTATGTCCACCGCAGCAGTATTTGCAATAGTCAGGGCATGTAATCAACTTAAATGTCCATCAACAGTGAAAGTGAAAGTGTTAGTCACTAAGTCTTGTCCAAATTAAATGTCCATCAACAGAGGAATGGATAAAAAAGAAGTGTACATATATATGATGGAATATTACTCAGCCATAAAAGGAACAAAGTTATGTCATTTTCAGAGAAATAATTGGACCTAAAGACTGTCACACAAAGTGAAGGGAGTAAGAAAGAGAAAAACAATTAGGGCAGTGCAAAAGTAATTGCAGTTAGTGAAAAAGTAATTGAGATTCAAAACTAATTGTGGTTGGTGCAAAAGCAATTGCTGTTGGTGAAAAAAAAGCACCTGAGGTTTAAAAGTAATTGCAGTTGACTTTGCACCAACTGCATTAAGTTTTGCACCATCCTAATATATATTAACATATATATATGGAATCTAGAAAAGTGGTATAGGTGATCTTATTTGCAAAGCAGAAATAGAGACAGACATAGAGAACAAATGTATGGTTAAGAAGGGGGAAAGGGAGATGTGAGATGAATTTGGAGATTGGGATTGACATATATACATTTTCAGAATGAGGAGGCAAAGTAGTCTTTCCATAAGAAAGCCATTATACAGCCCCAGGTCAATTCATGCTACACATGAAATCCAGACACTGCTGTGTTGATTTTGCTACAGCTCACAGTGTCTTCATCCTCTCAGTCATCATCTCATTTTTTTTTTTTAATTTTTATTAGTTGGAGGCTAAATACTTTACATCATTACAGTAGTTTTTGTTATACATTGAAATGAATTAGCCATGGATTTACATGTATTCCCCATCCCAATCCCCCCTTCCACCTCCCTCTCCACCCCATCCCTCTGGGTCTTCCCAGTGCACCAGGCCCGAGCACTTGTCTCATGTACCCAACCTGGGCTGGTGATCTGTTTCACCCTAGATAATATACATGTTTCAATGCTGTTCTCTTGAAACATCCCACCCTCGCCTTCTCCCAGAGTCCACAAGTCTGTTCTATACATCTGAGTCTCTTTTTCTGTTCTGCATATAGGGCCATCGTTACCATCTTTCTAAAGTCCATATATATGTCTTAGTATACTGTAATGGTCTTTATCTTTCTGGCTTACTTCCCTCTGTATAATGGGCTCCAGTTTCATCCATCTCATTAGAACTGATTCAAATGAATTCTTTTTAATGGCTGAGTAATATTCCATGGTGTATATGTACCACAGCTTCCTCATCCATTCGTCTGCTGATGGGCATCTGGGTTGCTTCCATGTCCTGGCTATTATAAACAGTGCTGCGATGAACATTGGGGTGCACATGTCTCTTTCAGATCTGGTTTCCTTGGTGTGTATGCCCAGAAGTGGGATTGCTGGGTCATATGGCAGTTCTATTTCCAGCTTTTTAAGAAATCTCCACACTGTTTTCCATAGTGGCTGTACTAATTTGCATTCCCACCAACAGTGTAAGAGGGTTCCCTTTTCTCCACACCCTCTCCAGCATTTATTGCTTGTAGACTTTTGGATAGCAGCCATCCTGACTGGCGTATAATGGTACCTCATTGTGGTTTTGATTTGCATTTCTCTGATAATGAGTGATGTTGAGCATCTTTTCATGTGTTTCTTAGCCATCTGTATGTCTTCCTTGGAGAAATGTCTGTTGAGTTCTTTGGCCCATTTTTTGATTGGGTCATTTATTTTTCTGGAGTTCAGCTGGAGGAGTTGCTTGTATATTTTTGAGATTAATCCTTTGTCTGTTGCTTCGTTTGCTATTATTTTCTCCCATTCTGAGGGCTGTCTTTTCACCTTGCTTATAGTTTCCTTTGTTGTGCAAAAGCTTTTAAGTTTCATTAGGTCCCATTTGTTTATTTTTGCTTTTATTTCTAAAATTCTGGGATGTGGGTCATAGAGGATCCTGCTGTGATTTATGTCGGAGAGTGTTTTGCCTATGTTCTCCTCTAGGAGTTTTATAGTTTCTGGTCTTACATTTAGATCTTTAATCCATTTTGAGTTTATTTTTGTGTATGGTGTTACAAAGTGTTCTAGTTTCATTCTTTTACAGGTGGTTGACCAGTTTTCCCAGCACCACTTGTTAAAGAGGTTGTCTTTTTTCCATTGTATATCCTTGCCTCCTTTGTCAAAGATAAGGTGACCATAGGTTCGTGGATTTATCTCTGGGCTTTCTATTCTGTTCCATTGATCTATATTTCTGTCTTTGTGCCAGTACCATACTGTCTTGATGACTGTGGCTTTGTAGTAGAGTCTGAAGTCAGGCAGATTGATTCCTCCAGTTCCATTCTTCTTTCTCAGGATTACTTTGGCTATTCGAGGTTTTTTGTATTTCCATACAAATTGTGAAATTATTTGTTCTAGTTCTGTGAAAAATACCGTTGGTAATTTGATAGGGATTGCATTGAATCTATAGATTACTTTGGGTAGTATAGCCATTTTGACAATATTGATTCTTCCAATCCATGAACACGGTATATTTCTCCATCTGTTTGTGTCCTCTTTGATTTCTTTCATCAGTGTTTTATAGTTTTCTATGTATAGGTCTTTTGTTTCTTTACGTAGATATACTCCTAAATATTTTGTTCTTTTTGTTGCAATGGTGAATGGTATTGTTTCCTTAATTTCTCTTTCTGTTTTCTCATTGTTAGTGTATAGGAATGCAAGAGATTTCTGTGTGTTAATTTTATATCCTGCACCTTTACTGTATTCATTGATTAGCTCTAGTAATTTTCTGCTAGAGTCTTTAGGGTTTTCTATGTAGAGGATCATGTCATCTGCAAACAGAGAGAGTTTCACTTCTTCTTTTCCTATCTGGATTCCTTTTACTTCTTTTTCTGATCTGATTGCTGTGGCCAATACTTCCAAAACTATGTTGAATAGTAGTGGTGAGAGTGGGCACCCTTGTCTTGTTCCTGATTTCAGGGGAAATGCTTTCAATTTTTCACCATTGAGGGTGATGCTTGCTGTGGGTTTGTCATATATAGCTTTTATTATGTTGAGGTATGTTCCTTCTATTCCTGCTTTCTGGAGAGTTTTAATCATAAATGGATGTTGAATTTTGTCAAAGGCTATTTCTGCATCTATTGAGATAATCATATGGTTTTTATCTTTCAATTTGTTAATGTGGTGTATTACATTGATTGACTTGCGGATATTAAAGAATCCTTGCATTCCTGGGATAAAGCCCCCTTGGTCATGATGAATGATTTTTTTAATATGTTGTTGGATTCTGTTTGCTAGAATTTTGTTAAGGATTTTTGCATCTAATATTCATCAGTGATATTGGCCTGTAGTTTTCTTTTTTTGTGGCATCTTTGTCTGGTTTTGGAATTAGGGTGATGGTGGCCTCATAGAATGAGTTTGGAAGTTTACCTTCTTCTGCAATTTTCTGGAAGAGTTTGAGTAAGATAGGTGTTAGCTCTTCTCTAAATTTTTGGTAGAATTCAGCTGTGAAGCCATCTGGTCCTGGGCTTTTGTTTGCTGAAAGATTTCTGATTACAGTTTCGATTTCCTTGCTTGTGATCGTTTTGTTAAGATCTTCTATTTCTTTCTGGTTCAGTTTTGGAAAGTTATACTTCTCTAAGAACTTGTCCATTTCTTCCAAGTTGTTCATTTTATTGGCATAGAGCTGCTGGTAGTAGTCTCTTATGATCCTTTGTATTTCAGTGTTGTCTGTTGTGATCTCTCCATTTTCATTTCTAATTTTGTTAACTTGGTTCTTCTCCCTTTGTTTTCTAATGAGTCTTGCTAATGGTTTGTCAATTTTGTTTATTTTTTCAAAAAACCAGCTTTTAGCTTTGTTAATTTTTGCTATGATCTCTTTAGTTTCTTTTTCATTTATTTCTGCCCTAATTTTTAAGATTTCTTTCCTTCTACTAACCCTGGGGTTCTTCATTTCTTCTTCCTCTAGTTGCTTTAGGTGTAGAGTTAGGTTATTTATTTGACTTTTTTCTTGTTTCTTGAGGTAGGCCTGTAATGCAATGAATCTTCCCCTTAGCACTGCTTTTACAGTATCCCATAGGTTTTGTGTTGTTGTGTTTTCATTTTCATTCATTTCTATGCATATTTTGATTTCTTTTTTGATTTCTTCTATGACTTGTTGGTTATTCAGAAGCGTGTTGTTTAGCCTCCATATGCTTGAATTTTTAATAATTTTTTTCCTGTAATTGAGATCTAATCTTACTGCACTGTGGTCAGAAAAGATGACTGGAATGATTTCAATTTTTTTGAATTTACCAAGACTAGATTTATGGCCCAGGATGTGATCTATTCTGGATAAGGTTCCGTGTGCACTTGAGAAAAAGGTGAAGTTGATTGTTTTGGGGTGAAACATCCTATAGATGTCAATTAGGTCTAGCTGGTCCAATGTGTCCTTTAAAGTTTGTGTTTCCTTGTTTATTTTCTGTTTAGTTGATCTATCCATAGTTGTGAGTGGGGTATTAAAGTCTCCTACTATTATTGTGTTACTATTAATTTCCTCTTTCATACTCATTAGCGTTTGCCTTACACATTGAGGTGCTCCTATGTTGGGTGCATATATATTTATAATTGTTATATCTTCTTCTTGGATTGATCCTTTGATCATTATGTAGTGTCCATCTTTGTCTCTTTTCACAGACTTAATTTGAAAGTCTATTTTATCTGATATGAGTATTGCGACTCCTGCTTTCTTTTGGTCTCCGTTTGCGTGGAATATGTTTTTCCAGCCCTTCACTTTTAGTCTGTATGTGTCCCTTGCTTTGAGGTGGGTCTCTTGTAGACAGCATATATAGGGGTCTTGCTTTTGTATCCATTCAGCCAGCCTTTGTCTTTTGGTTGGGGCGTTCAACCCATTTACATTTAAGGTAATTATTGATAGGTATGGTCCCGTTGCCATTTATTTTGTTGTTTGGGGTTCACTTTTATACCAGCTTTGCGTTTCCTGTCTAGAGAAGATCCTTTAGTATTTGTTGAAGAGCTGGTTTGGTGGTGGTGAATTCTCTCAGCTTTTGCTTGTCTGTAAAGCTTTTGAGTTCTCCTACATATCTGAATGAGATCCTTGCTGGGTAGAGTAATCGAGGTTGTAGGTTATTCTCTTTCATTACTTTAAGTATGTCCTGCCATTCCCTTCTGGCCTGAAGGGTTTCTATTGATAGATCAGCTGTTATCCTTATGGGAATCCCTTTGTGTGTTATTTGTTGTTTCTCCCTTGCTGCTTTTAATATTGGTTCTTTGTGTTTGATCTTTATTAATTTGATTAATATGTGTCTTGGGGTGTTTCGCCTTGGGTTTATCCTGTTTGGGACTCTCTGGGTTTCTTGGACTTGGTTGGCTATTTCCTTCCCCATTTTAGGGAAGTTTTCAGCTATTATCTCCTCGAGTATCTTCTCATGGCCTTTCTTTTTGTCTTCTTCTTCTGGGACTCCTATGATTCGAATGTTGGGGCGTTTCACATTGTCCCAGAGGTCCCTGAGGTTGTCCTCATTTTTTTTTTATTCTTTTTTCTTTTTTCCTCTCTGCTTCATTTATTTCCACCATTTTATCTTCTAACTCACTTAACCTATCTTCTGTCTCTGTTATTCTACTCATGGTTCCCTCCAGAGTGTGTTTTATCTCATTTATTTCATTATTAATTTTTAATTGATTTTTTAAAATTTCTTCTAGGTCCTTGTTAAACATTTCTTGCATCTTCTCAATCTTTGTCTCCAGGCTATTTATTTGTAACTCCATTTTGTTTTCAAGATTTTGGATCATTTTTATTATCATTATTCTAAATTCTTTTTCTGGTAGATTCCCTATTTCCTCCTCTTTTGTTTGACTTGGTGGGCTTTTTTCATGTTCCTTTAGCTGTTGGGTATTTCTCTGCCTTTTCATCATGTTTAGATTGCTGTGTCTGGAGTGGGCTTTCTGTATTCTTGTGGTCTGAGGTTCCTTTTTATTGTGGAGGTTTCACCCAGTGGGTGGGGTTGGACGATTGGTTTGTCAAGGTTTCCTGATTAGGGAAGCTTGTGTCAGCGTTCTGGTGTGTGGAATTGGATTTCTTCTCTCTGGAGTGCAATGAAGTGTCCAGTAATGAGTTTTGCGATGGGTCTCTGTGTTAGGTGTGACTTTGGAGAGCCTGCATGCTGACACTCAGGTCTATGTTCCTGCGTTGTAAAGAATTTGTGTGGTATGTCTTGTACTGGAGCTTATTGGCTCTTGGGTGGTGGTTGGTTTTGGTGTAGGTATGGAAGCTTTTGGATGGTCTCTTATTCCTTAATGTTCTGTGTAGTCAGGAGTTTTCTGGTTTTCTCAGGATTTGGGCTCAAGTCTCCTGCCTCTGGATTTCAGTTTTATTCTTCCAATAGTCTCAAGGCTTCTCCAACTATACAGCACTGATAATAAAACTTCTAGGTTAATGGTGAAAAGATTCTCCACCGTGAGAGACAACCAGAGAGGTTCACAGAGTTACATGAAGAATAGGAGAGGGAGGAAGGAGATAGAGGTGAGCAGGAGGAGAAAAAGGGGACTTGAGGAGAGAGACAGATCTACGCAGTTATCTGTTCCTAAAGTGTTCTCCGTAGCCCAGACACCCACAAAGATTCGCAGAGTTGGATTGGGAAGAGAAGGGGAATGGAGGAAATAGAGGTGTTCTGAGGTAGAAAAGAGAGAGTCAAAAGTGGGAGAGTATCACCACACTCCTGAATAGAAATGGGAACTGACTATTGGATTCTTAAATGACCAAAATTTATATCACATACTACTGAAAAACGAAGATTGAAAATCTAGTGTAGAGGTTAGACTCTTTGAAATACAATATTTAAAAACAAAAAACACCAAAAAAAAAAAATTTAGAACTGTATATGAAGTTCAGTTTAAAAATAGGGTTTCTCTCTCTCTCTTTTTTTTTTTTGGCAAGGTTATAGTGAAATGAAAATGAAAGTTAAGGAATAATAGAGGAGTATTAGAGGACTCTAAAAGGAAATAGGAGAGAAAAACAAGAAAAAGAAAAAAAAAAGAAAAATTTTTTTTTCCCTAATTAAAAAAATCGTAAAAATATATGAAAATGAAAGTTGAGGAGTAATGGGGGAGTAATAGGGAATTATAAAAGAAAATAAAAGAGAAAAAATTTTAAAAAAAAGGAAAGAAAAAAAAAATTTTTTTTTTTTTAAAAAATATATGTACATATATATCTAGGAATTTCTCTGGAGTTGTTGCGGTCAGCGTAGGATCAGTTCAATTTTAGATAGCTCCTCTTTCCAGCTTACACTTCTCGATATCTGTAGGCCCCTTCCCGTGTAGTCAGTGTTACCTTCAGGGATTTAATCTGTTGCACCGGTCCTTTCTGAAGCGGCTCCCTTTGTTTATTTGGCTTCTGTTTGCCGTCTCTTTGGTGTCTAATTTCCGCCGACACAGGCGGGCGGAGGTGATCTCTTATTTCGGTTCGCTAGTTCAGTTCAGTCCTGCTACGGGGAGGGCGGGGCGCTGCAGACAGATACCGCTCCGTGTGGATAGCGCTCACCGTGTTCCGGTCACACTGGGTTTGCCCCGCTCACGGGTGTCTGTGCTTTCGCCGTCTACACTGCTCAGGCTCCCGGCTGCTCTATATGGAGCGGGCCCTGCGTTGAGTGCGGTTCCAGTTTTCGGGTACTCCACAAAAGCGCAGATTCGGTTGCGCCTGCGTTTTGTGCCTTCCCCGGCCTGAGCGGTTCAGGCAGCCAGAGGCTTGGGCGTACTCTCCCCGGGTACGGCGCGCTTTTTCCCTCCGCGGCCCCAGCACGCACCGCCAGTCGGGTCTCAGGAAGTCTTTAGCTAGAACCCGGAGGCCTGTTTGCAGTGTGGGAGGGGGTGGCTTCTCAGGGGCTAAGTTTGCCCCCCCCCCCCCCCCCCCCGCCAGCCTCCTACCTCCAGCGGGGATGGGTCGGCTCTTCTCTGGAGATTCTCAGTCCCTTTGTTTTGCGAACCACCGGCAGTGTGTTCGGGCCAGTTAATTTTGTCCCTTGCTATCCCACAGTTTAAAAAAGCTCCCTCCGATTGCTCTCAGGGTCTTCGGGCCGGTCCTCACCCTAAGCAATGCCGCCCGCTCCTCTCCGTTCCGCCCCGCTTGTTGCTGGCGGGTAAGGGCGTCTGGGGTACTTTTCTGCTGGGAGTTGCTTTTAGGCACGTAATCTGTGGGCCTTGTTTAATTTTTCCTCCCAGTTAGGATGCAGAAAACTTCCCCCAGTCCCGCCAGTAAGAGGGTTTCCTGGTGACTGGAAACTTCCTGTCACTCCCTTCCCGGGACGGGTCTCCGTCCGTAGCTCTTTTGACTCCCTTATTATCATTTATATTTTGTCCTACCTCCCTTCGAAGACAATGGGCTGCTTTTCTGGGCGCTTGATGTCCTCTGCTAGCGATCAGAAGTTGTTTTGTGAAATTTGCTCAGCATTCAAATGTTCTTTCCATGAATTTGTAGGAGAGAAAGTGGTCTCTCCGTCCTATTCCTCCGCCATCTTGGCTCCTCCTTCTCATCATCTCATATTATGCAAAGATGCCCCATTAGTATTTAATGAAGGATCCCTTCATTAAGTTTGAAAAAATTAGGCTCTTCAAACAGAGATTTAAGTAATTCTCTAAGAGTCAAAGATGGAAAGCATTCCCAGTCTCTTTCCAATATGTCTTCTGAAATCACCCTACCCACCATGTTATCATACCTGTGACCTCTGGGTCTTTCAGCAGGAGGAGGAGCCCACATCTCAGTGGGGTGCTCATTGTCTCTGTCTCAGCTGCAAACAAAACAGATACTAGGTGTTTTTGAGTTTTCAAATGGACATTCCGATTGTTGGTTGTGCTTTTCCTAGGAATGATTTAATTACAAAATTACAAGGTATATAAAAAGCAGGTAACTTTGGACCAGTAATGGCTATAAGAAAAGAGAAGCTGACAGAAATTATTCCCTGAGGAAACCCAGATATTGGACTTACTAGCTAAAAACTTTGAGATACATGTCTTAAGTATACTCAAGCAGGTGAAGAAAACCCACTACAATATTGTAAAGTAATTAGCCTTCAACTAATAAAAAAAAAAAAAGGAAAACCATATACAAGGATGAAAGAACATCAGAAAACTGTATAACCAAGTGGGGAATAATGAGAAAGGTATATTTATAACTAAAACAAACAAACAAACAAAAAAAACACACTTCAAATTTTTAAAAACTTACCAGACAATTTCAACAACAGACTGGAGGAAGCCCAAGAAAGCAATAGAAAACATGGAGATAGGAG
Organism: Odocoileus virginianus; assembly: GCF_023699985.2. Classification (NCBI taxonomy): domain Eukaryota; kingdom Metazoa; phylum Chordata; class Mammalia; order Artiodactyla; family Cervidae; genus Odocoileus; species Odocoileus virginianus. The sequence goes on along the minus strand of NW_027224366.1, from coordinate 48,555 downwards.
TACAGAAATTTCCCCTGTGACTATCAGGAAGAAAAAAGAATAAAGAAAAATTAACAGGGGGCACTCCTAAGATGGCAGAGGAATAGGACAGGGAGACCAGTTTCTCCCCCACAAATTCATCAAAAGAACATTTGAACGCTGAGCAAATTCCACCAAACAACTACTGAATGCTAGCAGAGGACATCAGGCACCTAGAAAGGCAGCCCATTGTCTTCGAAAGGAGATAGGACAAAATATAAAAGATAAAAAGAGAGGCAAAAGAGATAGGGACGGAGACCCGTCCTGGGAAGGGAGACTTAGAAAAGAGAGGTTTCCAAACACCAGGAAACACTCTGACTGGCAGGTCTGCAGCGAGTCTTGGAATCTCAGAGGGCAACATAATCTGGAGGATAAATAAATAAATAAATAAAATCCACAGATCATGTGCCTAATGATAACTCCCAGTAGAGAAGCAGCCCAGACGCTTGCATTCGCCACTAGCAAGCAGTGGCTGGACAGGGAGGCGTGGGCTGCATTGCTTAGGGTAAGAACTGGGCCTGAATGGCTAGCGGGCAATCTGAGGGAACTAAGGTGAGATAGCAACTCAGACTGTGGGGTAGCCAGAGAGAGAGAGAGAGAGAGAGAGAAGAGAGAGAGAGAGAGAGAACTATTTGGTGAAAAGCTCTAACCTAAGACTATGCCAGGTCCGCTCACAGAACAAAGGACTGAGCAGAGCTAGCTGGCTGCAGACCAGCCCATCCCCCACCAGAGACAGGCAGGCAGGGGCAGCCAGAGCTGGAAAGGGGCAATCGCGGCCCCAGAGAGGCATCCTCTACCAAACTGCAAGCAGGCTTCCTTGCTAGTCAAGACTCCTTGGGATTCTGGAGGGCTGACATCCACCAGGAGGGTCGCAGCCAGAGATCAGCCCCCAGAAGAGACACACGGCGCAGCTGAGAAGGCACACCCAATGTACATCCACAAAACCAAGCGGCTGGGACAGGGGAGGCAATAAGGGGCAAACCACACCTGGGGGTGACTGCGCTCACCACGCACCTGGTCACCTGAGCTGCTTGGACCTGGGAAAGGCACAAAACGCAGGCCCAACTGAGTCTGGGCCTTTGTGGCGTGCCCAAGAACCTGAACCTAAGTGACTTAAACCTGGGAAGTGCCCGCAATCCAGGGCCTGCCTCACACAGTTCCCAGCAGAGCAACCTAGAGCCTGAGAAGTGTGGAACATGAAAGCACACACGCCGGGAATGGGGGGCAAACCCAGTGCGGCTGAAACACTGCGAGCCCTCCCCACACACGTCAGTGATGTTTGTTTGCAGTGTTCCTCCCTCCCCACAGCACAAATGAACTCCTGACCTTAAAAAGTGACCACCATCGCCCTCTTATGGCAGGGCGGAAATTAGACACTGAAGAGACCAGCAAACAAAAGCAGCTAAAATAAACAGAGGGAACTGCTTTGGAAGTGACAGGTGCAACAGATTAAAACCCTGTAGTTAGCACCGACTACATAGGAAGGGGCCTATAGATCTTGAGAAGTATAAGCCAGATCAAGGAACTATCTGAAAATGAACTGACCCCACACTGCCCTCAACAGCTCCAGAGAAATTCCTAGATATATTTTTACTATTATCATTTTTTAAATTAAAAAAAAAAATTTAAGTCCTCTATTACTCCTTTAATTTTCATTTTTATAACCTACTATTACCTTGCAAAAAAAAAGACCCTATTTTTAAAGCAAACTTCATATATATATATATATATATATATATATAATTTTTGTGACTTTGTTTTTTTAATATTGTATTTTTGAGAATCTAACCTCTACTCTAGATTTTTAATCTTTGCTTTTTGGTATTTGTTATCAATTTTGTACCTTTAAGAACCCAATCTTCAGTACCCATTTTACTTGGGAGTGAGATTACTGGCTTGATTGCTCTCTCCCCCTTTTGACTCTCCTTTTTCTCCACCAGGTCACCTCTATCTCCTCCCTTCTCCTTCTCTTCTCTACCCAACTCTGTGAATCTCTTTGTGTGTTCTGGGCTGTGGAGAACACTTAGGGAACTGATTACTGACTGAATCTGTCTCTCTCCTTTTGATTCCCCCTTTTCACCTCCTGGCCACCTCTGTCTCCTTCCTCCCTCGTCTCTTCTCTGTGTAACACTGTGAACATCTCAGAGGGGTCCAGACTGTGGAGAGCACATAGGTAAGTGATCATTGGCTAGCTTTATCTATCCCTTTTTGATCCCCCTCTTCTCCTCCTGGTCACCTCTATCTCCCTCCTCCCTCTTCTCTTCTCCATGTAGCTCTGTGAACCTCTCTGGGTGTCCCTTGCTGTGGAGAAACTTTTCATCATTAATGCAGATATTTTATCATTGGTGCTGTATAGATGGAGAAGTCTTGAGGCTACTGTAAGAATAAGACTGAAAACCAGAGGCAGGAGGATTAGGTCAAAACATGATAACACCAGCGAACTCCTGACTCCAGGGAACTTTCGATAAGAGCTCATCAAAAGCCTCCATACCTACACTGAAACCAAGCACCACCCAAGAGCCAACAAGTTCCAGAGCAAGACATACCATGCAAATTCTCCAGCAACACAGGAACATAGCCCTGAGCTTCAATATACAGGCTGCCCAAAGTCACACCAAACCCATAGACATCTCAAAACTCACAACTGGACACTACATTATACTCCAGAGAGAAGAAACCCACCAGAACACTGACACAAGCTTCCCTAACCAGGAAACCTTGACAAGCCACCTGTCCAACCCCACCCACAGTGAGGAACCTCCACAATAAAGAGGAACCACAAACTGCCAGAATATGGAAAGGCCACCCCAAACACAGCAATATAAACAAGATGAAAAGGCAGAGAAATACCCAGCAGGTAAAGGAACAGGATAAATGTCCACCAAACTAAACTAAAGAGGAAGAGATAGGGAATCTACCTGATAAAGAATTCAGAATAATGATAGTGAAAATGATCCAAAATCTTGAAAACAAAATGGAGTTACAGATAAATAGCCTGGAGACAAGGATTGAGAAGATGCAAGAAGATGTTTAACAAGGACCTAGAAGAAATAAAAAAGAGTCAATATATAATGAATAATGCAATAAATGAGATAAAAAACACTCTGGAGGGAACCAACAGTAGAATAACAGAGGCAGAAGATAGGATAAGTGAGGTAGAAGATAGGATGATAGAAATAAAGGAAACAGACAGGGAAAAAAAAAATTAAAAGAAATGAGGACAACCTCAGAGACCTCTGGGACAATGTTAAATTCCCCAACATTCGAATCATAAGAGTCCCAGAGGAAGACGACAAAAAGAAAGGCCATGGGAAGATACTTGAGGAGATAATACTTGAAAACTTCCCTAAAATGGGGAAGGAAATAGCCACCCAAGTCCAAGAAACCCAGAGAGTCTCAAACAGGATAAACCCAAGGTGAAACACCACAAGACACATATTAATCAAATTAACAAAGATCAAACACAAAGAACAAATATTAAAAGCAGCAAGGGAAAAACAACAAATAACACACAAGGGGATTCCCATAAGGATAACAGCTGATCTTTCAATAGAAACTCTTCAGGCCAGAAGGGAATGGCAGGACATACTTAAAGTGATGAAAGAGAAAAACCTACAACCCAGATTACTGTACCCAGGAAGGATCTCATTCAAATATGAAGGAGAAATCAAAAGCTTTACAGCTGAGAGAATTCAGCACCACCAAACCAGCTCTCCAACAAATGTTAAAGGATCTTCTCTAGACAGGAAACACAGAAAGGGTGTATAAATTCAAACCCAAAACAACAAAGTAAATGATAATGGGATCATACTTATCAATAATTACATTAAATGTAAATGGGTTGAATACCCCAATTAAAAGACAAAGATGGGCTGAATGGATACAAAAACAAGACTCCTATACATATTGTCTACAAGAGACCCTTTTTCATACTGTTCATGGGGTTCTCAAGGAAAGAATACTGAAGCGGTTTACCATTCCCTTCTCCAGTGGACCACATTCTGTCGGACAAAAGTCCATCTAGTTAAGGCTATGGTTTTTCCAGTGGTCATATATGGATGTGAGAGTTGGACTGTGAAGAAAGCTGAGCACTGAAAAATTGATGCTTTTGAACTGTGGTGTTGGAGAAGACTCTTGAGAGTCCCTTGGACTGCAAGGAGATCCAACCAGTCCATCCTAAAGGAGATCAGTCCTGGGCGTTCATTGGAAGCACTGATGTTGAAGCTGAAAAACACCAGCACAGTATACTAAAGCATATATATGGAATTTAAAAAGATGGTAATGATAACCCTGTATGTAAGCAGTAAGAGAGACACAGATGTATAGAAGTCTTTTGGACTCTGTGGGAGAGGGCGAGGGTGGGATGATATGGGGGAATGGCATTGAAACATGTAAATTATCATATGTGAAACAATCACCAGTCCAGGTTTGACACATGATACAGGATGCTCAGGGCTGGTGCACTGGGATGACCCAGAGGGATGGGATGGGGAGGGTGGTGGAGGGGGGTTCAGGATGGGAAACACATGAACACCCATGGCAGATTCAAATCAAGCAAGGTATGGCAAAACCAATGCAATGTTGTAAAGTGAAATAAATAAATTACTTAATTAAAAAAAGAAAAAGAAAGATGGTAACAATAACCCTATATGCAAGACAGCAAAAGAGACACAGATGTATAGAACAGTCTTTTGGACTCTGTGGGAGAGGGCGAGGGTGGGATGATTTGGGAGAATGGCATTGAAACATGTATATTATCATATGTGAAAAGGATCGCCAGTCCAGGTTCGATGCATGAGACAGGGTGTTCAAGGCGGTGCACTGGGATGACCCAGAGGGATGGGATGGGGGGGGGGGAGGTGGAACGGGGTTCAGGATGAGGAACACATGTACACCTGTGGCAGATCCACGTCAATGTATGGCAAAACCACTACAAATATTGTAAAGTAATGAGCCTCCAATTAAAATAAATTTATCTTTAAAAAAGAAAAATTAACAGAACCTGAGACATATTAACAGAACAAATTAACGAAACAAATTAACAGAACCTAAGAGACAGTGAACAATGCAAAAAATAAAAGAGGAAAACAATAGAATGGGAAAGACTAGAGATCTCTTCAAGAAAATTAGAGATACCAAGGGAACATTTCATGCAAAGACGAGCTCAATAAAGGATAGAAATAGTATGGACCTAACAGAAGCAGAAGATATTAAGAAGAGGTGGCAAGAATACACAGAAGGACTGTCCAAAAAAATCTTCATGACCCAAATAATCACAATGGTGTGATCACTCACCTAAAACCAGATATCCTGGAATGTGAATTCAAATGTGCCTTAGGAAGCATCACTACGAACAAAGCTAGTTGAGGTGATGGAATTCCAGTTGAACTATTTCAAATCCTGAAAGTTGATGCTGTGAAAGTGCTGCACTCAATATGCCAGCAAATTTGGAAAATTCAGCAGTGGCCACAGGACTGGAAAAGGTCAGTTATCATTCCAATCCCAAAGAAAGGAAATGGCAAAAAATACTCAGACTACCACACAATTGCACTCTTCTCATATGCCAGTAAAATAATGCTCAAAATTCTCCAAGCCAGGCTTCAGCAATACATGAACTGTGAACTTCCAGATGTTCAAGCTGGTTTTAGAAAAGGCAGAGGAACCAGAGATCAAATTGCCAACATCCACTGGATCATCAAAAAAGCAAGAGAGTTCCAGAAAAACATCTATTTCTGCTTTATTGACTATGCCAAAGCCTTTGACTGTGTGGATCACAATAAACTGTGGAAAATTCTGAAAGAGATGGGAATACCAGACCACCTGACCTGCCTCTTGAGAAACCTGTATGCAGGTCAGGAAGCAATAGTTACAACTGGACATGGATCAACAGGTTGGATCCAAATAGGAAAAGGAGTACGTCAAGGCTGTATATTCTAACCCTGCTTACTTAACTTAAATGCAGAGTACATCATGAGAAATGCTGGGCTGGATGAAGCACAGGCTGGAATCAAGATTGATGGGAGAAATATCAATAACCTCAGATATGCAGATGACACTACCTTTATGGAAGAAAGTGAAAAAGAACTAAAGAGCCTCTTGATGAAAGTGAAGGACAAGAGTGAAAAAGTTAGCTTAAAGCTCAACATTAGAAAACTAAGATCATGGCACCTGGTTCCATTACTTCATGGCAAATAGATGAGGAAATAGTGGGAACAGTGGCTGATTTTATTTTGGGGGCTCCAAAATCACTGAAGATGGTGACTGCAGCCATGAAATTAAAAGACACTCACTCCTTGGAAGAAAAGTTATGACCAACCTAGACAGCATATTAAAAAGCAGAGACATTACTTTGCCAACAAAGGTCCGTCTAGTCAAGGCTATAGTTTTTCCAGTGGTCATGTATGGATGTGAGTGTTTGACTGTGAAGAAAGCTGAGCGCCGAAAAATTGATGATTTTGAACTGTGGTGCTGGAAAAGACTCTTGAGAGTCCCATGAACTGCAAGGAGATCCAACCAGTCCATCCTAAAGGAGATCAATCCTGGGTGTTCATTGGAAGGACTGATGCTGAAGCTGAAACTCCAGTACTTTGGCCACCTATGTGAAGAGCTGACTCATTGGAAAAGACCCTGATGCTAGGAAAGATTGAGGGCAGGAGGAGAAGGGGATGGCAGAGGATGAGATGATTGGATGGCACACCAACTCCACGGACATGACATTGGGTGAGCTCTGGGAGTTAGTGACGGACAGGGAGGCCTGTCGTGCTGCAGTCCATGGGGTCCCAAATAATTGGACATGACTGAGCGACTGAACTGAACTGAACTGAAGAGACATACGGAATTCAATCAAGTGTACCAACATCCATTTAATGGGAATCTGAGAAAAGAAAGAGCAAAGGAATAGAAAATAAATATTTTAAAAACAAATGGCAACTTCCCTGGTGGTCTAGTGGTTAAGACTCCACCTTCCAATGCAGAGGGTGCAGGTTCAATCCCTGGTCAGGGAGCTAAGATCCCACATGCCTCACCAGCCAAAAAACAAAACAAAAACCTCACAAAACAGAAACAATGTTGTAACAAATTAAATAGACTTTAAAAATGGTCCACATCAAAAAATCTTTAAAAAAAATAAAAGAATAGCTGAAAACTTTCAAAATTTGGTGAAATATGTGAACCAATGAATCCAAGAAGTTAAATAAGCTTCAAGAATTATAAACCCAAATAGACTCACAGCAAGGCACATTTTGATCAAACTGTCAAAAGCCAAGGCAAAAGAGAGAAAGTTTAAAGCATCAACAGAGAAATCCTTCATCATATGCAAAGGTTCATAATAGGATAACAGTTCATTTTCTATACAAACTATGGAGACCAGAAATCAGTGGAAAGATATAGTTTAAATCCTAGATGTAAAAATATCAACCAAGAAGTCTGTATCTGCAAAATTATCTCTCCAGAAAATAGAAGATATAAGACATTCCCAAAATAAAAGCTAAGGGGGTTCCTGACTAATAGATTGACCCTACAAGAAATGCTAATGGCAATCATCTTCCCAGTTAAAAGCAAAAGCCACCAGATGATAATTCAAAGCCAGACTAAGTTCCTTGTTAAAAATAACCATGTAGGTAAATATAAAAGTTAATGTTATCATATTCTAACACAAAACTTTTTAATATTATATTCTATTTTATTTAAAAGAATAATGCATAAAAACAATCATTAGAAATACATAATTCTAGGAAAAAATAATATACAGATGTATTCTGTGATACCAATGAAATAAAGTGGAATGAAACCGGATGAAATCAGAATTAAAATATACAATTAGAAGCTACAGTGAAAACAATTCATACTGGATTTTTCTAAATTTAAGAAGTTAACAGGACTTCCCTGGTGGTCCAGTGGTTAAAAATTCAGATGCTAGTGCAGGGGACATGGGTTAATCCCTGGTCAGGGGAGATTCCACATGCCTCAGAGCAACTAAGCACGTGTGCCACAACTACTGACACTGCATGCTGAAACTAATGAAGCCCACGCACCTAGAGCCAGTGCTATACAGCAAGAGAAACTACCACAATGAGAAGCCCACATATCACAACAAAGAGTAGTCTCCACTCACCAGAAGTAGAGAAAGTCCACACAAAGCAATGAAAACCCAGTGCAACCAAAATAAATAAATAAATAAAATTATTTTTTTAAGAGAGGTTAACAATAATTCCCATTTTAAAGATTAACTGAAAAATACACAAACATTTGAAAGGGGTAAAAAGTACACTAGAAAAAAATTATCATACAAAAATAAGGCTATACCGGAAAAATTGAGAAACAAAAAACATACATGAGAACAAAAACTAACAGCAGGAGTAAGTCCTTTAATATTAATAATCACTTTAATTGATTGAAACTCACAATTTTAAACATATAAGAATATATGCATATTTATATTTTGGCCACTTCACTTGTAGGATCTTAGGCCCTGAACCCAGGCGATGGCAGTGTAAACAAGGAACCTAACTATCAGGATACCAAGGAATGCCCAAAAGAATACATTTTCAAATTATGTACATAAATATTCCATTACATATCTATAATACACAATCCATACATATATAGAATATAATATGCTGTAAAAAAAAAAGAAGGAAATCCTGACAGTTGTGACAACATAGATGGGCCTTGAATTTATTGTGCTAAGTGAAATAAACCAGACACAGAAAGACAAATACCATATGATCAATCTTGTATGTGAAATACTTTAAAATCTGATCTCATAAATACAAATTTGGTATTTGATATCGGTGTTACCAGAGATGAGGGGTGGTCAAAAAGAAAGAAGGGAATCAAAATGTATAAATTTTCAGTTATAAAATAAATGTTCAAGATTCACTATACTACATGATGACTGTAAATAATACTGTATTATATATTTGAAAGTTGCTAGGAAAGTAAATCTTAGGGAGTTCCATGAAAAGAAAACATTGAAACTATGTGTTGCAATGGATGTTAACTACATTTATTGTGGTAATCATTTTGCAATATCCCCTTTTACTGAATCATTATGCTGTACACCCGAAATCAAAGTCATGTCAATCACTCTCAATTTAAAATAACTGCATTTTGAGCAAACTTCACAAAACAACTCTGATCGCTAGCTGAGGACATCAGGCGCCCAGAAAAGCAGCCCATTGTCTTCGAAAGGAGGTAGGACAAAATATAAAAGATAAAAAGAGAGACAAAAGAGCTAGGGATGGAGACCTGTCCCGGGAAGGGAGTCTTAATAGAGGAAGTTTCCAAACACCAGGAAACCCTCGCACTGGCGGGTCTGGGGGAAGTTTTCGAATCTTGGAAGGCAACCTAACTGGAAGGAAAAATAAATAAAACCCACAGATTACGTGCCTAAAAGCAACTCCCAGCAGAAAAGTACCCCAGATGCCCGCATCCGCCACCAGCAAGTGGGGGCAGAACGGAGAGGAGCGGGCGGCATTGCTTAGGGTAAGGACCAGGCCTGAGTGCCCTGAGGGCAATCAGAGGGAGCTTTTGTGAGATAGCAACTTAAACTGTGGGATAGCAAAAGAGAGAGAGAAAATTAACTGGCCTGAACACACTGCCGGCCGTTCACAGAACAAAGGGACTGAGCAATTCCAGAGAAGAGCTAGCCGGCTGCGGACCGGCCCAGCCCCGCCAGAGGCAGGAGGCAGGGGGGAGGGGAAAGGAGCAAACTCAGCCCCAAAGACGGCATCCCCTACCACACTGCAAACAGGCCTCCAGTTTCTAACCAAAGACTTCCTGAGATTCTGGATGGTCGACATCCGCTGGGAGGGTCGCGGCTAAACAAAAGGCGCACACACCCTACAGGCGCGGGTGGAAACTGAGGCTGGGGCTGCAGAGGGAGAAGGTGCACTGCACCCCGGGAGAGTGTGCCCATCAAGCTCCTGGCTGCCTGAGCTGCTCAGGCCGGGGAAGGCACAAAACGCAGGCACAACCGAGTCCGCGCTTTTGTGGAGTACCCGAAAACTGGAACCACAGGCAACGCAGGGCATGCTCCATATAGAGCAGCCGGAGCCTGAGCAGCGTAGACTGGGAAAGCAGCGCCCCTCCCTCCCCGCAGCGCAACTGAACTAGCGAACCTGAACAAGAGACCACCTCCACCCGCCTGTGTCAGGGCGGAAATTAGACACTGAAGAGACCGGCAAACAGAAGCCAAATAAACAAAGGGAACCGCTTCAGAAGGGACCGGTGCAACAGATTAAAAATTCTGTAGATAACACTGAATACACCGGAAGGGGCCTAGAGATATCGAGAAGTGTAAGCTGGAACGAGGAGCTATCTGAAACTGAACCAAACCCACACTGACTGCAACAGCTCCAGAGAAATTCCTAGATATATTTTTACCTTTTTTTTTAATTAAAAAAATTTTTTTTCTTTTCTTTTCTTTTTAATTTTTTTAATTTTCTTTTAAATTGCCTACTACTCCCCAATTATTTCTTAACTTTCATTTTCATATATCTTAATGATTTTTTTAATTAGGAAAAAAATTTTTTTTCTTGTTTTTTTTTCTTTTTTTTCTCTTTTTTCTTTTAAAGTCCTCTACTACTCCTCCTTAATTTTAATTTTCATTTCACTATTATCTTGCAAAAAAAAGGGAAGCCCTATTTTTAAGCTGAACTACATATATAGTTCTAAAATTTTTTGTGTTTTTGTTTGTAATATTGTATTTTTAAGAGTTTAACTTCTACTCTAGATTTTTAATCTTTGTTTTTCAGTATGTGATATAAATTTTGGACATTTAAGAATCCAATATTCAGTTCCCATTTTTATTCAGGAGTGTGTTGATTACTCTCTCCCACTTTTGACTCTCCGTTTTCTACCTCAGAACACCTCTATTTCCTCCCTTCCCCTTCTCTTCCCAATCCAATTCTGTGAATCTCTGTGGGTGTCTGGGCTACGGAGAACACTTTGGGAACAGAGAACTGTGTAGATCTGTCTCTCTCCTCTTGAGTCCCCCCTTTTCTCCTCCTGCTCATCTCTATCTCCCTCCTCCCTCTCCTCCTTTTCACGTAACTCTGTGAACCTCTCTGGGTGTCCCTCAGGGTGGAGAATCTTTTCACCATTAACCTAGAAGTTTTATTATCAGTGCTGTATAGTTGGAGAAGTCTTGAGACTACTGGAAGAATAAAACTGAAATCCAGAGGCAGGAGACTTAAGCCCAAAACCTGAGAACACCAGAAAACTCCTGACTACACAGAACATTAAGTAATAAGAGACCATCCAAAAACCTCCATACCTACACTGAAACCAACCACCACCCAAGAGCCAATAAGTTCCAGAGCAAGACATAAACGCAAATTCTCCAGCAACACAGGAACATAGCCCTGAGCATCAACATACAGGCTGCCCAAAGTCACACCTAACACATAGACCCATCTCAAAACTCATTACTGGGCACTCCATTGCACTCCAGAGAGAAGAAATCCAGTTCCATGCACCAGAACACTGACGCAAGATTCCATAAACAGGAAATCTTGACAAGCCAATCGTCCAACCCCACCCACTGCATGAAACCTCCACAATAAAAAGGAACCACAGAGCTTCAGAATACAGAAAGCCCACTCCAGACATAGCAATCTAAACAAGATGAAAAGGCACAGAAATACCCAACAGGTAAAGGAACATGAAAAATGCCCACCAAGTCAAACAAAAGAGGAGGAGATAGGGAATCTACCTGAGAAAGAATTTAGAATAATGATAATAAAAATGATCCAAAATCTAGAAAACAAAATGGAGTTACAGATAAATAGCCTGGAGACAAAGATGGAGAAGATGCAAGAAATGTTTAATAAAGACCTAGAAGAAATAAAAAAGAGTCAATTAAAAATGATTAATGCAATAAATGAGATAAAATACAGTCTGGAGGGAACCAAGAGTAGAATAACAGAGATAGAAGATAAGATAAGTGAGGTAGAAGATAAAATGGTGGAAATAAATTAAGCAGAGAGGAAAGAAGGAAAAAGAATCAAAAGAAACGAGGACAACCTCAGGGACCTCTGGGACAATGTGAAACGCCCCAACATTCGAGTCATAGGAGTCCCAGAAGAGGAAGACAAAAAGAAAGGCCATGAGAAAATACTCGAGGAGATAATGGCTGAAAACTTCCCTAAAATGGGGACGGAAATAGCCACCCAAGTCCAAGAAACCCAGAGAGTCCCAAACAGGATAAACCCAAGGGGAAACACCCCAAGGCACATATTTATCAAATTGACAAAGATCAAACACAAAGAACCAATATTAAAAGCAGCAAGGGAGAAACAACAAATAACACACAAAGGGATTCCCATAAGGATAACAGCTGATCTATCAATAGAAACCCTCCAGGCCAGAAGGGAATAGCAGGACATACTTAAAGTAATAAAAGAGAATAACCTACAATCTAGATTACTGTACGCAGCAAGGGTCTCATTCAGATATGAAGGAGAATTGAAAAGCTTTACAGACAAGCAAAAGCTGAGAGAATTCAGCACCACCAGACCAGCTCTTTAACAAATGCTAAAGGATCTTCTCTAGACAGGAAACACAGAAAGGTTGTATAAATGTGAGCCCAAAACAACAAAGTAAATGGCAACGGGATGATACCTATCAATAATTACCTAAAATATAAATGGGTTGAATGCCTCAACCAAAAGACAAAGACTGGCTGAATGGATACAAAAACAAGACCCCTATATATGCTATCTACAAGAGACCCACCTCAAAACAAGGGACACATATAGACTAAAAGTGAAGGGCTGGAAAAAAATATTTCACACAAACAGAGACCAAAAGAAAGCAGGAGTCGCAATACTCATATCAGATAAAATAGACTTTCAAATAAAGGCTGTGAAAAGAGACAAAGAAGGACACTACATAATGATCAAAGGATCAATCCAAGAAGAAGATATAACAATTACAAATATATATGCACCCAACATAGGAGCACCGCAATATGTAAGGCAAACGCTAATGAGTATGAAAGAGGAAATTAATAGTAATACAATAATAGTGGGAGACTTTAATACCCCACTCACAACTATGGATAGATCAACTAAACAGAAAATGAACAAGGAAACACAAACTTTAAAGGACACAATGGACCAGCTAGACCTAATTGATATCTATAGGACATTTCACCCCAAAACAATCAACTTCACCTTTTTCTCAAGTGCACACAGAACCTTCTCCAGAATAGATCACATCCTGGCCATAAATCTAGCTTTGGTAAATTAAAAAAAAAATGAAATCATTCCAGTCATCTTTTCTGACCACAGTGCAGTAAGATTAGATCTCAATTACAGGAAAAAAATTATTAAAAATTCAAACATATGGAGGCTAAATAACACACTTCTGAATAACCAACAAATCATAGAAGAAATCAAAAAAGAAATCAAAATATGCATAGAAATGAATGAAAATGAAAACACAACAACCCAAAACCCATGGGACACTGTAAAAGTAGTGCTAAGGGGAAGGTTCATAGCATTACAGGCTTACCTCAAGAAACAAGAAAAAAGTCAAATAAATAACCTAACTCTTCACCTAAAGCAAGTAGAGAAGGAAGACATGAAGAACCCCAGGGTTAGTAGAAGGAAAGAAATCTTAAAAATTAGGGCAGAAATAAATGCAAAAGAAACTAAAGTGACCATAGCAAAAATCAACAAAGCTAAAAGCTGGTTTTTTGAAAAAATAAACAAAATTGACAAACCATTAGCAAGACTCATTAAGAAACAATGGGAGGATAACCAAATTAACAAAACTAGAAACGAAAATGGAGAGATCACAACAGACAACACTGAAATACAAAGGATCATGAGAGACTACTACCAGCAGCTCTATGCCAATAAAATGGGCAACTTGGAAGAAATGGACAAATTCTTAGGAAAGTATAACTTTCCAAAACTGAACCAGAAAGAAATAGAAGATCTTAACAGAGCCATCACAAGCAAGGAAATAAAAACTGTAATCAGAAATCTTCCAGCAAACAGAAGCCCAGGACCAGATGGCTTCACAGCTGAATTCTACCAAAAATTTAGAGAAGAGCTAACACCTATCTTACTCAAACTCTTTGAGAAAATTGCAGAAGAAGGTAAACTTCCAAACTCATTTTATGAGGCCACCATCACCCTAATTCCAAAACCAGAAAAAGATGCCACAAAAAAAAGAAAACTACAGGCTAATATCACTGATGAACATAGATGCAAAAATCCTTAACAAAATTCTAGCAAACAGAATCCAAAAACATATTTAAAAAATCATACACCCGAGCACTTGTCTCATGCACCCAACCTGGGCTGTTGATCTGTTTCACCCTAGATAATATGCATGTTTCGATGCTGTTCTCTTGAAACATCCCACCCTCGCCTTCTCCCAGAGTACACAAGTCTGTTCTATACATCTGAGTCTCTTTTTCTGTTTTGCATATAGGGTTATCGCTACCATCTTTCTAAATTCCATATATATGTGTTAGTATACTGTAATGGTCTTTATCTTTCTGGCTTACTTCACTCTGTATAATGGGCTCCAGTTTCATCCATCTCGTTAGAACTGATTCAAATGAATTCTTTTTAATGGCTGAGTAATATTCCATGGTGTATATGTACCACAGCTTCCTCATCCATTCGTCTGCTGATGGGCATCTAGGTTGCTTCCATGTCCTGTACTGGGAAGACCCAGAGGGATCGGGTGGAGAGGGAGGTGGGAGGGGGGACTGGGATGGGGAATACATGTAAATCCATGGCTAATTCATTTCAATGTATGACAAAAACTACTGCAATGATGTAAAGTAATTAGCCTCCAACTAATAAAAATAAATGGGGGAAAAAAAATCATACACCATGACCAAGTGGGCTTTATCCCAGGAATGCACTGATTCTTTAATATCCGCAAATCAATCAATGTAATACACCACATTAACAAATTGAAAGATAAAAACCATATGATTATCTCAATAGATGCAGAGAAAGCCTTTGACAAAATTCAACACCCATTTATGATTAAAACTCTCCAGAAAGCAGGAATAGAAGGAGCATACCGCAACAGAACAAAAGCTATATATGACAAACCCACAGCAAGCATTACCCTCAGTGGTGAAAAACTGAAAGCATTTCCCCTAAAATCAGGAACAAGATAAGGGTGCCCAGTCTCACCACTCCTATTCAACATAGTGTTGGAAGTTTTGGCTGCAGCAATCAGAGCAGAAGAAAAAATAAAAGGAATCCAGATAGGAAAAGAAGAAGTGAAACTCTCGCTGTTTGCAGATGACATGGTCCTCTACATAGAAAACCCTAAAGACTCTACCAGAAAGTTACTAGAGCTAATCAACGAATATAGTAAAGTTGCAGGATATAAAATTAACAAACAGAAATCCCTTGCAATCCTATACACTAACAATGAGGAAACAGAAAGAGAAATTAAGGAAGCAATACCATTCACCATTGAAGCAAAAAGAATAAAATACTTAGGAGTATATCTACCTAAAGAAACAAAAGACCTATACATAGAAAACTGGAAAACACTTATCAAAGAAATCAAAGAGGACACAAACAGATGGAGAAACATACCGTGTTCATGGGTTAGAAGAATAAATATTGTCAAAATGGATATACTACCCAAAGCAATCTATAGATTCAATGCAATCCCTATTAAGCTACCAATGTTATTTTTCACAGAACTAGAACAAATAATTTCACAATTTGTAGGGAAATACAAAAAACCTCTAATAGCCAAAGTAATCTTGAGAAAGAAGAATGGAACTGGAGGAATCAACCTGCCTGACTTCAGACTCTACTACAAAGCCACAGTCATCAAGACAGTATGGTACTGGCACAAAGACAGAAATATAGATCAATGGAACAGAATAGAAAGCCCAGAGATAAATCCACGAACCTATGGACACCTTATCTTCGACAAAGGAGGCAAGGATATACAGTGGAAAAAAGACAACCTCTTTAACAAGTGGTGCTGGGAAAACTGTTCAACCACTTGTAAAAGAATGAAACTGGAACACTTTCTAACACCATACACAAAAGTAAACTCAAAATGGATTAAAGATCTAAATGTAAGGCCAGAGACTATAAAACTCCTAGAGGAGAACATAGGCAAAACACTCTCTGACATAAATCACAGCAGGATCCTCTATGACCCACCTCTCAGAATATTAGAAATAAAAGCAAAAATAAACAGATGGGACCTAATCAAACTTAAAAGCTTTTGCACAACAAAGGAAACTTGTCAGGGAATGTTTGACAGGAGGATTGCTACATGCTGTCTCTCATGAGTCCTTAGTCCCTCTTCAAGTAGAACAGCACACTGCTCCCAGGGACTGAGGTCATTGTGTGAGGCAGGCTTGGGTCTCCTTTAGTAAACATTCTCTTTAGGACAAAACTGCTTAGTCTCATTCCCCTTTCTTGAGATATGGATTGTCTCCTGACCTTGTGACTAACATTACCCCTTGTTCCCTTGGTAACAGTTGCTGTACGTTTGGTTTTCTGATCTCTATCATTCCCAAAAGAAGTTTCTTGTACCACAGCCTATATACTCGTAGAAAAAACATTAAAGCACCTTTGCTCCATCAGAGCTTAGTTCCCCAGGTCTTTTTTGTCTCTCTCTCTCTTTCTCTCTTTTACTTTCTTATCGTTGACTCCGTACCACCAGGTTCCGGTCCATTAAAGGACCCCAACAGAAACTTTAAGCAAGGTGAAAAGACAGCCCTCAGATTGGGAGAAAATAATAGCAAATGAAGAAACAGACAAAGGATTAATCTCAAAAATATACAGGCAACGCCTGCAGCTCAATTCCAGAAAAATAAATGACCCAATCAAAAAATGGGCCAAAGAACTAAACAGACATTTCTCCAAAGAAGACATACAGATGGCTAAGAAACACGTGAATAGATGCTCGACATCACTCATTATCAGAGAAATGCAAATCAAAACCACAATGAGGTACCATTATACGCCAGTCAGGATGGCTACTATCCAAAAGTCTACAAGCAATAAATGCTGGAGAGGGTGTGGAGAAAACGGAACCCTCTTACACTGTTGGTGGGAATGCAAACTAGTACAGCCACTATGGAAAACAGTGTGGAGATTTCTGAAAAAACTGGAAATAGAACTGCCATATGATCCAGCAATCCCACTTCTGTGCATACACACCAAGGAAACCAGATCTGAAAGAGACACATGCACCCCAATGTTCATCGCAGCACTGTTTATCATAGCCAGGACATGGAAGCAACCTAGATGCCCACCAGCAGACGAATGGATGAGGAAGCTGTGGTACATATACACCATGGAATATTACTCAGCCATTAAAAAGAATTCATTTGAATCAGTTCTAACGAGATGGATGAAACTGGAGCCCATTATACAGAGTGAAGTAAGCCAGAAAGATAAAGAATATTACAGCATATTAATACATATATATGGAATTTAGAAAGATGGTAATGATAACCTTATATGCAAAACAGAAAAAGAGATACAAATGAACAGAACAGACTTTTGGTCTCTGTGGGAGAAGGCGAGGGTGGGATGTTTCGAGAGAACAGCATCGAAACATGTATATTATCTAGGGTGAAACAGATCAACAGCCCAGGTTGGGTGCATGAGACAAGTGCTCGGGCCTGGTGCAATGGGAAGACCCAGAGGAATCGGGTAGAGAGGGAGGTGGGAGGGGAGATCGGGATGGGGAATACATGTAAATCCATGGCTGATTCATGTCAATGTATGACAAAACCACTACAATACTGTAAAGTAATTATCCTCCAACTAATTAAAATAAATGGAAAAAAAAATTCAAAAATATACACACAAAAAAATAAAAATAAAATAAATAAATAAAATAACTGCATTTTGTCAGTACAAAACTCATGTTTTGAAACACAAAGACACGAATATGTTGAATGGGAAAGAGGAAAAGTGTTTGCTGTCAGTGAATAGCCGAATAAAGCAGGAATGACCATACTAATGTTCAGAAGAAATGGTTTTGAATAAATAACAATTTAAAAGAAACAATAAGAAAGAAATGCTTTGCACGCTAAGTCACTTCAGTGGTATACAACTCTTTGTGACCTATGGATCGACGCCCATCAGGTTCATGTCCATGGGGTTATCTAAGCAAGAATATTAGACTGGGTTGCCAGTTCCTTCTCCATGGAAATGCTCTATATTGGATTAGAAAAGTAAATCCTTTAAGAAGCAATATAATTATACACACACATACACCTTGCAACAGAGCCCCAAAATTTATAAGGCAAAGAATGAAAGGCCTAAAACGATAAACTGAGAGCTCTACAATAGTTGATATTGTTCAGTCCCTCAGTTTCAGCATCAGTTCTTCCAATGAATATTCAGGATTGCTTTCCTTCAGGATTGACTGCTTTGATGTCTTTGCTGTCCAAGGGACTCTTAAGAGTCTTCTCTAGCATCACAATTTGAAAGCATTAATTCTTTGGCACTCAGCCTTCTTGATGGTCCAAATCTCACATCTATATATGACTACTGTTAAAACCACAGCTTTGACTAGACAGAGCTTTGCAGAGAAGTGATGTCTCTGCTTTTTAATGCACTGTCTAGGTTTGTCATAGCTTTCCTTCCAAGGAGCAAGCATCTTTTAATTTTGTGGCTGCAGTCACTGTCCACAGTGATTTTGGAACCCAAGAAAATAAAATCTGCCACTGTTTTCACTTTTTCCCCATCTATTTGCCATGAAGTGATGGGACCAGATGCCATGATCTTAGTTTTTTGAATGTTAAGTTTTAAGCCAGCTTTTTCACTCTTTTTCACCCTCATCAAATGAAAGACACCAGAAAAGGAGTCCCCCATGTCAGTAGGTCTCCAATATCCAATGGAGAAGAGTGCAGAAGCAGCTCCAGAAGGAGTGAAGAGCCTGGGTCAAAGCAGAAATGATGCCCAGTTGTGGATGTGTCTGGTGGTGAAAGTAAAGTCTGATGCTATAAAGAACAATATTGCATAGAAACCTGGAATGTTAGGTCCATGAATCAAGGTAAGATTGGATGTGGTCAAGCAGGAGATGGCAAGAGTGAATATCAACAAACTAAAATGTACAGGAATGGGTGAATTTAATGCAGACTACCATTATATCTACTACTGTAGGTAAGAATCCCTTAGAAGGAATAGAGTAACCCTCATAGTCAATGAAACAGTTCAAAACACAGTACTTGGGTGCAATCTCAAAAACAACAAGATGATCTTGGTTCATTTCCAAGGCAAACCATTCAATATCATGCAATCCAAGAATATGCCCCAGCCACACTTTAAGTGAAAATCTTAAATCTTAACTGGTTGTCTTCAGATGGTGGTATAGATCATTGGTGCTGCTATTGGTGGTACTGTTTCTTAGCTTTTGTACTGAAAAACACACACTCTTTCTTGCTCACTCTTACAGTAGAATTCTTAATCTTTTGAGTTTTCTCTTCTTAAAACTAACCAGACTTGCTGCTGGAAACCCCTTTCTCGCTTTCCAGTAAATAGCAGAGGCTTGTGAACAGACTCCCTGCTGGAGTCATAAAGAGTCAGTAGAACTTCATCCTCTCTAATGTCCTCTGAAATTCTTATCTACTTCATTCACTTTCTCCTCTCTGGCCCAGTCATGGGGGTCCTGCTGTAGTACTCCGGTTGCTGCTGGAAAGAAATTAGTTTCTCCAGCTGCAACCCACACAACTAAGGTGGCCAGGCACTCACTCACTGCTTTCCATCTCCTCCACAGGAGAGGATGCTGCCAGCACACAGCTCAGTCCCTGGTAGTGGGGTGAGGGGAGGGGGTCTATGGTGGAGTTCTTCTCTCTCCACTGCATCTCAACTCATATCCTTCTTGCTCTGATGCTACACTGGAATTGTCCATCAGACATGCTAGACTGCTAGAAATTCCCTATCATGTGTGGATATCTGCCAAGGTCAGCACGCTTCATGTTTTTACCCTGATGGCAGGAAGAGGTAATGGGGCAATTTCACCAACCCCTTTGCATCTCCAGACCTTACTGAGACCTGTCTGTCCATTTTCAGGTGCACAGGTGGCCCCGCTGCGCCCACTGAAGCATTTCCCTCATGGATACATCTCTAATTGTTGTTGTTCAGCTGCTCAGTGTTGTCCGACTCTTTTGACCCCATGGACGGCAGCATGCCAGTCCTTCACTATCTCTTGGAGTTGCTCAAATTCATGACCATTGAGTCAGTGATACTATCTAACCATCTCTTCTTCTGCTGCCACCTTCTCATTTTGCACTCAATGTTTCATAGTATCAGGGTCTTTCCCAATGAGTCAGCTCTTCACATCAGGTGGCCAAAGTATTGGAGTTTCAGCTTCAGCATCAGTCCTTCCCCTGCATATTCAGGGTTGATTTCCTTTAGGATTGCCTGGTGTGACTTCTTTGCTGTCCAAGTGATTCTCAAGTCTTCTCTAGCCCTACAGTGTGAAGGCATCAAATTTTCAGTGTTTAGCCTCCTTTATGGCCCAATCTCACATCCATACATGACTACTGGAAAAATCATATTTTTTACTATAGGGACCTTGGGGCTTCTCAGGTGGTGCTAGTGGTAAAGAACACACTTGCCAATGCAGGAGACATAAAAGATGCAGACTCAACCTCTGGGTCAGGAAGATCCCCTGGAGGAGGGCATGGCAATCTACTCCAGTATTCTTGCCTGGAGAATCCCATGGACAGAGGAGCCTGGCGAGGTACAGTCCACAGGGTTGCACAGAGTCTGACACAACTGAAGTGATTTAGCATACATACATGCACAAACAGGCCTTTGCCAGCAAATATCTCTAACTGGTTGTTGTTAAAGAGGGAAGAGAAAGGAGGAACGTTGTAAGTCACCATGCAGCTGACACCACTCACCTTCTCAATTTTCTTATTAATTATTACTTATACCTGTTTTATTACTTGTTTTTGATGGTTTACCTAGAGTTCTCAACATACAATTCATTCAAGTCCATTTAAAAATAATCCAGTACTATTTCATATGAAGTACAAGTACCTTGTAACAAAGTATATCTAAGGTCTCTCTCCCCTTAATAATATCATTGTTATAATGTATCTCACTTTCCATAAAATATACTCACAAAGTACATTACTGCTATATTTTCAAAATTGGGAAAGGAATATGTCAAGGCTGTACATTGTCACCCTGCTTATTTAACATTTATGCTGAGGACATCATATGAAATACCAAACTGGATGAAATGACAAGCTGGAATCAAGACTGCTATAGAAATACACAGATACACAGATGAAACTGCTCTAATGGCACAAAGTAAAGCAAAAGTAAAGAGTCTATAGAAGAGGGTGAAAGAGGAGAGTGAAGAGACTGACTTAAAACTCAACATTCAAAGAACTAAGATCATGGCATCCAATCCCATCAGTCAGTCAGTTCAGTGTCTCAGTCGTGTCCAAGTTTTTGCGACCCCATGAATCACAGCACACCAGACCTCCCTGTCCATCACCAACTCCCGGAGTTTACTCAAACTCATGCCCATCGAGTCAATGATGCCATCCAGCCATCTCACCCTCTGTCATCCCCTTATCCTCCTGTCCCCAGTCCCTCCCAGCATCAGGGTCTTTTCCAATGAGTCAACTCTTCGCATGAGGTGGCCAAAGTTTTGGAGCTTCAGCTTCAGCATCAGTCCTTCCAATGAACACCCAGGACTGATCTCCTTTAGGATGGACTGGTTGGATTCTCAAGAGTCCTCTCCAACACCACAGTTCCCATCACTTCACGGCAAATAGAAGGGGGGAAAGTGGAAACAGTGGCAGATAATCTTTTCTTGGGCTCCAAAGTCAATGTGGATGGTGACTCCAGTCATAAAATTAAAAGATGCTTGCTCCTTGGAAGGAAAGCTATGACAAACCTAGGCAGCATATTAAAAAAGCAGAGACATCACTTCTCTTAAAAGGTCTGTCTAGTCAAAGCTATGGTTTTTCCCATAGTCATGTACGGATTTGAGAGTTGGACCATAAAGAACTCTGAGCGCCAAAGAATTGATGCTTTCAAACTGCGTGCTTTCAAACTGTGATGCTGGAGAAGAATCCCTTGGACTGCGAGGAGATCAAACCAGTCAACCCCAAAGAAATCAACCCTTAATATTCATTGGAAGGACTGATGCTGAAGCTGAAGCTCCAATAGTTTGACCACCAGATGGGAAGTGCCAACTCATTGGGAAAAAACCCTGATGCTGGGAAAGCTTGAGGTCAGGGGGAGAAGTGGACGACAGAGGATGAGGTGCTTGGATGGCATCATTGACTCAACGGACATGAGTTTGTTCAAACTCCAGGGGATAGTGAAGGACAGCAAAGCCTGGCAAGCTGCAGTCCATAGAGTTGCAATTAGTTATACGAGACTTAGCAACTGAACAACGAGCAACTCATTTGCCTCTCACACTAATAGAACCACAGCAGTTTATTCTGAACAAAATAAGCTCAGTCATGCTCCTTTAGCAACTATTTTATTCCTTGATTAAGGAGTATCTTACTCTGTACCTCCTTCTCCCTGCTAAGATTTCTGAAAGGCTCTTCTTTATATAGAATGAAAGAATGACTAATAATTGGAAATCTTAGATCAGCCAATCTGGCCTTTATTTTTTCAAGTGAACAATGTAAGTCTTAGTGAGTTTAACTATCACCAATTCATCAGTACAAGATCTTATCTGAGAGTTTAGCATTTTTTACTATCAGTTTAGCGATATTGCACATCTAATGGAATTCCTATTGATGTCCAAATGACCAGGAGGGCATCAGCATTAAAGCCTCCACTACCAGAGAGGAATGCACCTTGTCTTGGCAAGAGTTGTAGAATGGAGCTATTCTACAACTATTTTTGTATATTTTTCTTTTAAATAATGTTATTTTTGAAGAAGTTCTAGGTTCACACAAAACTGGGCAACATGTATTCAGTTCCCACGTAGCTCATCCTAAACCCACAAAGCCTCTCCTATCAATAACCCTCACCAGTGTGGTGCATTTGTTTCAATGAACCAACTCTGACACAGCAATATCAGCCACTAAGTCCAGGGTTTACTTAAGTTTAAGCCCTTGTGTCATACATTCTATTATGGTTGTTGCTTAGTTGCTAAGTCACGTCCAAGGCTATAGTCTTGAGACTGTAGCTCGCCAGGCTCTTCTCTTCATGTTATTTTTCAGGCAAGAATACAGGAGTAGGTTGCCATTTCCTTCTCCAGCAGATAGTTCCCACCTGAGGATCCAACCCATTTCTCCTGCACTGCAGTCGGCTTTTTACCACTGAGCCACCAGAAAGCCCACACAATATATTCTTGTTGCTTACATATTTTATTCATACTAGTTTATATCTCTTAAACCCAACCAACAATTTATCCATGCCCACTTCCCTGTCCCCTTTGAAAACCACTAGTTTGTTTAATATGTCTGTGAGTCTGTTTCAGCTTTGCATACACATTCATGTGTTAAATACCACATTTCTCCCATCCATCCACGGATGGACATTGAGGATTTTCCACATTTGTCTAGAGTGAATAATGCCAACTTGAACGTGGGTGTGTAATATCTCCTTAGCATCATGATTTCACTTCTTTTATTAAATAGTCCAAAATGGGATTGCTGGGTCATGTGGTAATTCTATTTTTAGTTTTTTGGTTTACCTCTCTTCTGTTTTCCTTAGAACTGCACCATTTTGTCTTTTCACCAACAGTATACAAGGATTTCAATTCCTTCATATCCTTGCCAACACTTTTTTCTTTCTTATAATATTCAGCCTAACAGATGTAAGGAGCTATCTCATTGTGGTTTTGATTTGCATTCTCTGAAGATTACTGATGTTGAGCACTTTTTCATACACCTGCTTGCCATTCTTGTTTTTCTTTAGAGATATGGCTCTTCTAGCCCTTTGCCCATATTTAAATTGGGTTAATAGGTTTTCTAACTTTTACTACTGAGTAAGATTTCCTATATATTTTGGAGATTAACCCCTTGTCAGATATGACTTGCAGATATTTTTCTCCTGTTCTGTATGTTGTCTTTTTACCTTTTTTACTGTTTTTGCTTCCTGTGTAGATTTTGTTTTTATTGTCCCACTTGTCTAAGATTGCTTTTGCTGCCTGTGCTTTTAGTGTCATAAGCATGAAATCACTGTCAGAATCAATGTCATGGAGATCATACCCTGTGTTATCTTCTAAAAGTTTTATAGTTTCAGGTCTTATATTTGATCTTTAATGCATCTTTAGTTGACTTTTCTCTCTGGTGTAAAATAAGGGTCCAATTTTATTCTTTTGCACATGAGTATCTATTTTTCCTGCATTATTTGTAGAAGAGACTGTTCTTTCCCCACTGGGTAGTCTTGGCATACTAGATGATGATCACATGACTATAAACTTGGATTCATTTCTGGGCTCTCTATACTATTATATTGCTCTGTGTTTATTTTTAAGTTAGTACAAAACTGTTTAATTACCTTTTAAATATATTTAAAATCAGAAAGTGTGATGCCTCCAGCTTTGTCCTTCTTTTTCAAAATTGCATTGGCTATTTGGAGCCTTGTGGTTCCACATGAATTTTAGGATTATTTCTATTTTTGTATAAAATGTCATTATGATTTTGATGCATACTACATGGAATATTAGATGACTTTGGGTACTATGGACACTTTAACAATATTAACTCTTCCAACCTATGAACATGGAATATCTTTCTATTTCTTTGTGTCTTTTAAAATTTCTTTCAGCAATGTTTTACATGGCTTGGTGTACAGGCTTTCATTTCCTTAATTAAGTTATTCTTAACTTTTTGATATTTTCCTTGCTACGACAGATGGTATTGTATTTCTTTCTTTTTTTTTTTTTAGTAGTAGTATATAGAAAAGCAACTGATTTTTGCATGTTGACCACCTTATGTTCTGCAAATTTACTGAATTATTTCATTTATTAGTTCTTACAGGATTTTATCATGGAATCTTTATGGTTTTCTTCATATAAGATCATGTCATCTGTGAACAGATATAATATTAGTTCTTCCTTCTGATTTGAATGCCTTTTACTTCTTTTTCTAATTTCTCTAACTATGATTTCTAATATGATGTCAGGTATCAGGGGTGAGAGTGGATTTCCTTCCTTGCTCCAGAGCTTAGAGAAAGAGCTTTCAGCTTTTTGAAATCTGTGATTCTAAGCACTGCTTTTCATATGGGCTTATTATTCCTAGTCTGTTGAGTTTTTTTGTAATGAAAGCTTGTTGAATGCTGTCAAATGCTTTTACTACATCTGTTGAGAAAATCATGTGATTTTTATTCTTTGTTGTGGTAATGTTGTATATCACATTGTTTGAATTTTGTATGTTGAAGCACTCCTGCATGACAGGGATAATCCTGAATAGCTATGATGTATAGTCCTTCTAATTTGCTGTTGAATTTGTGAGACTCTGTCCTTGTTTTTCCTTCTGGCTTTGATGTAGCTGAATTCACACTCACTAAGGATATAGAAATCTTTCCACTAGTTTCCAGACTGTTTTTTTTAAAAAGAGAATTTATTCATGTTACTTTGAATCAATATGCCCACAAGGGAAAATGTAGTTTAGCACTCTCTATAATGTCATGGTACAGATGTTATTCCTTGTGTACATTTTGTCAGACTGTGTTCTTAAGAAATTGACCCATTTCTATTAAGTCATCAAATTGGTGGACATAGAGCCATTCAGAATACTCTTTTGTTATCCATTTTATGTCCATGGCATTAAAGAGATGACTCCCCATTTCAAGGATAACGTGTAATTTCTCTTTTATAGCTTTTTGAGGGTTCAGTTCAGTTCAGTCACTCAGTCAGGTCCAACTCTTTGTGACCCCACGGACTGCAGCACACCAGGCTTCCCTGTCCATCACCAACTCCCGGAACCTACTCAAACTCATGTCCGACGTGTTTTTGAGGGTAACCTAGCTACAAATATATCAATTCTATTCAAATTTTCAAAGAACTAGCATTGGTTTCTTTGATTCTATCTAGTGATTTCCTTTATACAATCTCATTGATTTCTATTCTGATTTTCAATTGTAGTTTTCCTGGCTTACTTTGACTTTGAGCTTCCCTTGTGGCATAGCAGTAAAGAATCTGCCTGCCAAAGTAGGATACCTGGGTTCAATCCCTGGGTGGGGAAGAACCCCTGGAGAAGGAAATGGAAACTCACTCCAGTATTCCTGGCTGAGATATCCCATGGACAGAGGCACCTGGGCCACAGCCCATGGAGTTTCATCAAAGAGTCAGACATTACTGGGCAACTAAACAACACTCAGTGATCTCCATAATCCCTACAGGATGAAGATGCTCCTGAAAACAATTTCTTTCACTTTCAAGTCCAAACCTCAAGTAACTCATGGTAACATGCAGCCAAGGGAGCTTTTCTACTCTCATTCCCTTCTCTGTGCATATGAGGACCATGTGACATCTTTGCCTCTTTTTTCTTTCCTCCCTTATCTGCAATATGCACAAAAGAAGGAAAGCTTCATACTGGCTTACCAAGGTATGTGTTTTATTAGGAACAGGCATAGCAGAAATAGCTCTGCATTGTACAGAGAGTAATCATCTTGTTTTATTTTGATGGAGTATATAGTCCTATGAATGTAGAACTATTCAACATCAGATAATTATGTGCATTATCTGGTAGCCAATACAGATGTTACAGAGTATGAAGGATGGCAGATACATTTCTGCATTGAAATTGCACAATGAATGAAGAGAGGTCAGAGCAATCACTCTCAGGAACGATGAGGGGAAGCAGGTGAACGATGCTCCAGATGAGAGGGAGTTGAAGACATCAGTGAAGAAGCCAGATGATCTAACATTCCTCACACAGGAATGAAACAGAGCTGGTAAAATGGTGGCACAGAAACTAACCCATTGACAACTGGGGTGGTTTCGAGGTCCTTTGGGTCAACCACAGGTTTCAAGGTAAATTTTTGTAAAATTGTGGTCAGGAATAAAAACAGCTCCATGCGGGCCAGGCCCTCTCCCAAACAAACACGTTTTCCTGAAAATAACAAACACAGAGAGTACATATTCCTTGAATTCTGTCTTTCTGGCTGTCAGAAAGAGATTATGTAGTAGCCATTTGATGAATGTTTGAATGGATGGATGGAAAGCAGGATGACTAGGGAGACTGATGGACAAAGGGTGGACACATATGCTATCCACCTGACATCTTCCCATAGCAAATATTACTCTTTCAACAAATATTTACTGACTATTCCAAACATCTCATTAAATTATTCACATATTATAACCACAATTTCATATTTTCAGGTTTCTATCCATCTTTTTCTAGAAAGTCACATATACTGGCTATATTTTCTGATCCTAGTCTAGTAGTCCCACATGTTTCTTTTCATTCCACACAGCCTCTGTTCTCTGCTCTAAGTATACCTACTCTTCATCAACCTCCAACACACCTTGAGGTTTTATAACACACGGTTCTTTTTGGCTAAGATATGGTTCTCTTACATTTGCAGTTCCCAGTTCAAGTTTTCTTTCTAAATTTGAAATAACTGAGTCACCTCTCCAAAGCTCCAGTAATCTAGCCCAATAATGACAATGTCTCATGTGGAGGGAAAGTGCATGGGCATTGGGATTGCTGCCCCTCATTATGGACAAAGCATTTCTACCAGCCCCATAGGATTACTATGTAACTCCCAACTGATCCTTAGAAGGTATCTTGTCCTCTAAAGGACTGAGGGAAAAAAATTATTACCTGTAGAGAAAGCCATGAAATAGTCACTCTTCCTAAAGTTGCCACTCTCATCCAGGAAGTGGCCAGGATCAAATACCCCAGGGTTGGGGAATTCTTTGTCATCACGTAGCACAGAAGTCAGTGATGTTAATATATCTGTGCCCTGGAAAGAACAGATGAAGATAAACTAAACTATGGAGAAGTCACGAAGCTAGAAGGAATGCTGCAAATTGCTTAGTCCATTCCAAGGATCAATAATAAGGGATCGTCAGTCCAAAGAAGGGCAGTCATATTTTGAGGCAGACAGAAAAAGTAATAAACAAGGATAAGTTTAAGACTAGTGGCAGTGATACTGCTGAAGTGAACTTCAACAGCATCTGAAAACCTCAGTATCTAGGTCCTATGGTGTCAGACCTTATGAATCCAATCCGCTAATCATTATATTTGAATACTAGTGTCTGTTCCCACCAGGTGCTTTCTCATTTCAGTTTTCACTCATCTCATATTTGGATTATGGTTTTAAATGTAAGTCTCTATTGAACTATAAAGTTCTGGTGTTAGCTGTTCACAGTGTTTTTATAAATGAAAATATGATTTTCTGTGATAATAAGTATGGTAACAAATATTAGTGTTTACCATTGCCATGCAGATAGTCTGTCTTTATTCTAAAATATATGGTAAGGCTTCCCTGGTAGCTCATTGGTAAAGAATCCACTTGCCAATGCAGGAGACATAGTTTGATCCCTGTCCAAGAAGATCCCACATGTTGTGGAGCAGATAAGTTCAAGGCACCAAGGCACTGAACCTGTGCTCTAGAACCTGGGAACCGCAACTATTGAGCCAAATCACCACAGCTGGTGAAGCCCTTGTGCCCTAGAGCACATGCTCCACAACAAGAGAAGTCATGCAAAATGGAAAGCCCATTCACTGCAACAAAGATTAACCCCCACTCGCCACAACTAGAGAAAAGCCCGCATGTAGCAACAAAGACCCAGCACAACCAAAAACAAATGAATAAATAAATAAAATTATTTAAGAAACAAAAATACAGTAGATGTCATCACAGATTAATCCTAGATTTGAAACACAGGAAGAATGATAAACTAGAAAAATCATTTCATACCAATTCAGGTTAGTATCATCAATCTAAACATATTTTGCT
Source organism: Odocoileus virginianus (assembly GCF_023699985.2). Classification (NCBI taxonomy): domain Eukaryota; kingdom Metazoa; phylum Chordata; class Mammalia; order Artiodactyla; family Cervidae; genus Odocoileus; species Odocoileus virginianus. The sequence continues at coordinate 19,657 of NW_027224366.1, read as the reverse complement.
AGCAAAGCTAAAACTGTTGGGTAAATGATTAAGAAAACACTATACTCTCAAAGCCCTAATGTATCATGCAAGAGATTTTGCTGTATTAAATGTAAGAAAAGGACCTCTGCTCTGGAGCAATCTGGCAAATACCACTTTATCATGTGAACAGGACTACGTAACCAATAATAATGGAATAAGTGACAGCATGAACCCTCACCTTATTTATGAAGGAAAAAAATAGACTAGAAAAGTTATTTTAAGGAAATTGAGATATTTTAAGTATAGACGGTGGATTAGATAATACCATTGTTTCAGTGATAACCCCTGGGTAGACATGCTATTATTCTTCTGTATACAATAATCACTGTTATTGAGGTATGCATACCAAAGTAAGGAGGTTTTGATGGATAGTTGAATAAATAAGTGGTTATTAATGGAAGAAATTTTCACATAATGCAATATAGTGAAATCATTCTGGCTTATCAATGATTTAACCTGAATTCTGCATTAACTAAAACAACCTGGTATGGTCTACCAAATATATGCTGTCCGTGTTCCTGCTCAGTCATGTCCAACACTTTTTGTGCCCATGGACTGTAGCCCGCCAGGCTCCTCTGGCAGGGTTTTCCAGGCAAGAATACTAGAGTGGGTTGCCATTTCCTTCTCCAGCGGCTCTTTCTGACCCAGGGATTGAACTGGTGTCTCGTGCATCTCCTGTACTGGTAAGAAGATTATTTTACCACTAAACTACCAGGCAAACTTTCTTAATTTGATTTAAAAAAATCTAACAAAATATACATAGAACATCATTCCCAATAGTGAGATGTTAATCTTAACTCTCCTTCAGATCAGAAATAAATAAAGGATGATACAAAGATATTAACCCAGATAGCAGGATAATATATACAGAAATTGCAATTAACTAGAAAGAAATTTTCAGAAATGATTTTAAATTTAGCAAGTTTGCTATATATAAGGTCATAAAAATTATAAAATCAATTATATTTTGATATCATATACAAAAAATGGAAAAGGCATTTAAAAAATTTGTAACTACAATAACCACCTTGGGAAAATTATCCCAAAAATATTCAAGCCAATGCCTGGAATAAATTATTGAAAGACATTACAGAAAGTCCTTTCAAACAGGGAGACTGTATCATATTCATATCATGATATTCAGTCTTTCTAAATTGATCTAAAATGTCACCATTCTAAAAGAAAATCCCTGCAGAGTATTTTGGTAAATTGACAAATTGATACTAACATTCAGTTGGAAATGTGGACAGCTATGGTTAGACAAACAATATAAAAGAAACAAAAAATGTGGAAGTCTTGCACTGCTACCTGTCAAAATCTGTTACAAACCTTTACAGATTAAGCTGGAAACAACACACAACCCATCAAGCCACCACACACAAGACTATTTTTACTTCTCTCACCTTGTGTTCATCGAGGGTTGTGCCCATACTGTATAAATGGGAACTTCAAGACCAATGAGGTCAGTATAAGAGAAACCAATCCTACCTTGGGGATGAGGTAGTTTCTGAAGTTAATGTCCTGGGTCACTGTATGAGGTATGCCGGTAGGGACCAGGTTAACATATCTCTGGATCTCGTGGACCACAGCGTCCATGTAGGGCATGTGGTTCCTGTCCTGCATGCAGGGGCTCCGGTGTCTGCCAATGACACGGTCAATCTCTTCCTGGACCTTAGCTGATAAAAGATAAGTAAGAAGGATGGAGAAAGAGGAAAATGCACACCATATTCCATACCAATTCAGGGATACATGAGGCATTTATGAAGGTGTCCCAACAGCATATGAACTTCCCTAGTGGTTCAGATGGTAAAGAATCTGCCTACAAGGTAGGAGACCTGGGTTCTATCCCTGGTTTGGGAAGATGCCCTAGAGCAGGAAATGGCTACTCACTCTAGTATTCCTGCCTGGAAAATTCTCTGGACAGAGGAGCATGGTGGGCTACAGTCCATGGGGTCGCAAAGGGACACAACTGAACAATTAACACTTTCTTTCACTTCAACATCATTATACACATAAACTACAAGACCAGAAAGGAAACTAAACATAGAGAGGTAATGGCCTTAGTACAGACACATGTAAGTCTCTTACAAGCCTGGCTTAAGATACATCCATACATATCTCTATATTAGCATGCATGATAAAACAAAGAGAAATGATGAAATGTTTCAAATATAAAGAGAATATACAGTCAAGAAATTACATTGGCAGATGAATGGATAAGAAAGTTGTGGTACATATACACAATGGAATATTACTCAGCTATTAAAAAGAACACATTTGAATCAGTTCTAATGAGGTGGATGAAACTGGAGCCTATTATACAGAGCAAAGTAAGTCAGAAAGAAAAACACCAATACAGTATATTAATGCATATATATGCAATTTAGAAAGATGGTTAACGACGACCATATATGCAAGACAGCAAAAGGGATACAGATATAAAGAACCGACTTTTGGACTCTGTGGGAGAAGGTGAGGGTAGGATGATTTAAGAGAATAGAATTGAAACATGTATATTGCCATATGTAAAATAGATTAGCAGTCCAAGTTTGATGCCTGAAACAGGGTACTCAAAGCTGGTGCACTGGGACAACTCAGAGGGATGGGATGGGGAGGGAGGTGGCAGGGGGGTTTGGGGATGGCAGATACATGTACACCCATGGCTGATTCATGTCAATGTATGGCAAAAACACCACAATATTGTAAAGTAATAAGCCTCCAATTAAATAAATTAATTAAAAAATACTGTCCTTCAAAAAACAAGCAAGAATAAAATATTAATTTTATATCAAAATAATACAGGTTAAAATTTAACTTATATGTGTTTTATTGTGTTTGTGTATTTTGCATGAACAATTTACGATGGTATTCACTTTATTCTCCTATTGTCAAATGCCACAGTTTGAGCATTTTAGCAGTTTCTTCTGAAATTCATGTCCTATTTTAAAATAATGACTCTTTGTTTCTATTTTTAACTTGCAAATTTTAAAACAATAATCTGAAGTCCTGGCATGGGAGCTGAGAATTTACATCTCCATCCACCACTTATACAAAATCACACACACAAACACAAAACACACACACACACATACAAAAATCCCCTTAGTCCATTTCCCCAATATATTTACACCACAATTTTTGGCTCTTAGAATATTCACTCTAACATCATTCTGACTAAATAAACATTGCTTCCCGGTAAGAAAATTATGATTGTGTTCCTTTTTGGTACTTTCTTGGACCTAACCATATTATTTTAATTCAATTCAAACAACTCTGTATCTTGATTTAGGATTGAGACTCATATTTGATTTAGGATTATTTCCTAACACTGAGGCAGATGTGTCAAACTCTTAATAATAATTTACTTATGATTCAGAAGTGACAGATACTCCATCACCTCTCTTTTGTTCTTGGTGTCTCTCCTCACCCCTGCTTTATCCACCTAATCCATTTAGCTGTGGATATTTTCCAGGCTTGCTATCTAGCAATAGCCCTGACACTTTCACTCTCCTTCATGAGCTTTTCAAATCCCCAGAGCCTATGACTTCCTCGACATGACTTCAGGCATCTGGATGAGAAAGGGGAAACTGTGGATAAAAACTGTGACAAACATACAAGACTGAAAACACCCTTTAAAACTTAATACCTAGTTTGATATTTACTCTTGAATTCTGATGCTGTTGTGAACTCTAATCTTTTATCTATGATCTGCTACACTTCTCTGAAAGTTTTTGTGATTTTCTCTTTCATCCTGGGGTTCTGAAATTTTGTGACCTTGTGTCTTAGGAAGGATGCTTTTATTTCATTCACTCTGTGAGATATGTTAAGATAATTTTCTGTCTAGATGGCAAAACTTGGAAGTCTTTTCTCCAGAGTGCTCACTCTGGAGTTTTTCTCTGGCAGCTGAATTTCAGGAAGCAGGATGGAGAAAGGAACCGAGAATCTCTGAATTCAAGAAGTGGATTCTTCCCTAATCTTTCCTCTATGTTGTGGCCTCACTCTTTTTCCCTGTCTCTGCCAAGCATCCTGAGTGTAGGACCTCTTAGATTCCATTTCTCTAGACAGTAAACCTCTCTCATCCTATTAGAGAATCAAAGTTACCTGATAAAAGGAGTTATCAAAGACTCGTGGCTGGGAGAGCTACTTTTATCAGCCTTTGTCTCCTCTATCTTTTTTGAATCTAGGTACTTCCCAATTCAGAACCTTTAAGACTTTAAGAACATAAATGACTTCTTCTTATTTAATGATACCGCTCTCATGGTTGAAAGTGAGGAGTCGTTGAAGAACCTCTTGATGAGGGTGAAAGAGGAAAGTGATAAAGTCGGCTTAAAACTCAACATTCAAAAATCTAAGATCATGGAATCCAGTCCCATCACTTCAAGGCAAATAAAGAGGAAACAGTGAAAGTAGTGACAGATTTTATTTTCTTAGGCTCTGAAATCACTGCAGATGGTGACTGCAGCCATGAAATTAAAAGACGCTTGCTCTTTGGAAGGAAAACTATGACAGACCAGACCAGAGTAATAGGAAGCAGAGACATCATGTTGCTGACAAAATTCTATATAGTCAAAGGTATGGCCTTTCCAGTAGTTGTGTATGGATGTGAGAGTTGGACCATAAAGAAGGCTGAAGCACTGAAGAATTGATGCTTTTGAATTGTGGTGCTGGAGAAGACTCTTGAGAGTCCTTTGGACTACAAGGAGATCAAACAAGTTAATCTTAAAGGAAATCAACCCTGAATATTCAAAGGAAGGGCTGATGCTGAAGCTGAAGCTTCAATACTCTGGATACCTGATACAAAGAGCCAACTCATTGGAAAAGACCCTGATGCTGGGAAAGATTGAAGGTAAAAGGAGAAGGGAGCAGCAGAAGATGAGATGGTTAGATAGCATCACCGACTCAATGGACATGAATTTGAGCAAACTCTGGGAGATACTAAAGGACAGGGGAGCCTGATGTGCTGCAGTCTATGGGGTTGCAAAGAACTGGACACAACTCAGTGACTGAACAACTTCATCCTCTCTACTGACTTCATTGTCACCCCTCAATATGCTCTCTGTATTTCAGAAATCTGTTGAATATTTGTTGGCTGCTTCTTGACCTCCTTTCCTCCAACTTTAAAAGGCTAATTCTTATATGTTATAATCATTTCAGGGCTATTCTGACACTAATCAAGGCAATGTATGTTTCTAAACAGTGACGCATAGCCATAATCCTTTAAAAATTAATTTCTAACAGAAAGTTCTTGTGAAAGGTAAAATTCTTGACTCATCAAAATGCACTTTTTGGCAATGACTGCTTTTCCGAAAAGAAACTTATGGACCAATAAAATTCCTTTACATAATTATCTTAAGCCAATTTATTGTCAGTCTAACTCTTCAGAGAACTTCCTAGACTATGGAAATTATATCAGGCAGCTTCACTAAATTTCTATGATTTCCAATTATGCTTCACTAAGGAGCATTTCCATTTTCCCAACACTGGCTTTTTTTTTTTTTTTCTTTTGTTTTGATTTTTGGCCACCCTCCACAGCGCATGGGACCTTAGCTCTCCAAACTGGGATTGAACCCATACCCCATGAATTGGAGGTGGAGTTGTAAACACTAGACCACCGAGTAGTCCTCAGACACTGTTGTTTGGAACATCTCATTTTCAGAATGAAGGGCCATCACAGTTACATTTCCATGGTAAAACCAACGCAGCTCCAGGTCAATTCATGCTGGCCATGCCTACTACACATGACCTCCCATGAAATTCAGATGCTACAGTGTTGATGTTCTTACCATTCACAGAATTTTCACTCCTCTCAGTCATCTCATATTATGTAAAGATGTCACATTACTATCCCTTTATTAAATTTGAGAAAAATGAAGCTGCTCAGAAACTTAAATAGTTTTCTGAGAGAAACAAGGTGGAATACTTTCAAGCAGTTTTCCTTCATCTCTTCTGCAGTCACCCTGCCCACCATATTATCATACCTGTGACCTCAGGGTGTTTCAGCAGGAGGAGGAGCCCATATCTCAGTGTGGTGCTCGTTGTTTCTGTCCCAGCTGCAAACAAATCCAATATAGTGTTTGCCAAGTTTTCATCTGTATACACCAGTTCGTGATTGTGCTTTTCCTAGGAATAATTTAATTAAAAAGTTACAAATATACAAAAAAGGAAGAAGCATGGACCACTATCAGCTAAAAAACCAAGTTGACACAAATCATTCCTGAGGAAGTCCAGGCATGGACTTACTAAATAAAAACTTTTAGATAAATGCCTTAAATATGCTTAAACCACTGATGAAAATCATCAAGAATGAAAGAAAATCTGAAAAGTATATGAACAAGTACAGAATAATGAGAAAGTTTCTATAAAAGTAAACCAAACAGAGTTTTTTAATTAAAAAAAAAATGCAATCCCTGAAGATTTAAAAATTTACCAGAAAGTTTGAATAATAGACTACAGGAAACTCAAGAAAGAAACAGCAAGCCTGAAGAAAGGATAAAAATTTGCAGCGTGATTATCAGAAAGAAAAAAGAATAAAGAAAGTAAACAGATCTTAAGGGACCCATGGAACTCAATCAATTGTAGTAACATACACTTTATAGAGTCCCAGAAGAGATATCAGGAAGGAATAAGTATTTAAAATAAGAATGGCTTAAAACTTCCAAAATTTTGCAAAGTACCTGAATCTAGAAATCCAAAAAGTTAAACTCCAAGAAAGATAAAACCAAACAGACTCACAGTAAGGCATATTTTAGTAAAACTGTTAAAAGCCAAAGCAAAGGAGAGAATGTTCAAAGCATCCAGAGAATAGTAACTTGTCATATACAAAGACTCATCTATATGATAACATTTCATTTTTTCCACAAAAACTGTAGAGGCCAAAAATCAGTGGAAAGATATATTTAAAATCTTGATGGTAATTATGTCCACCAAGATTTTTGTATGTGGCAAAACTATCCCTCCATAAAATAGGAGATATAAGACACCCCAAAATAAAGGGTAAGGAGTTCCTGGTTAACAAAACCAAAGATAGAAGACGATAATTCAAAGCCAGATTGATAAAGTTCCTTGTTAAAAATATGTATGTAGGCAAATAGAAAAGTAAAAGCTACTATTGTTGTTGTTGCTCAGTCACCAAGTCGCATCTAACGCTTTGGAACCCCAAGGACTGCAGCGTGCCAGGCTTCCCTCTCTGTCACCATCTCCTGGAGTTTGCACAAGTTCATGTCCACTGAATCGGTGATACCATTCACCGTCTGAGATGATTCATCCTCCAATCATCTCATCCTCTGTCAGAGCCCTCAGTATTTCCTAGCATTGGGGCCTTTTCCAATGAATTGGCTGTGTGCATCAGGTGGCCAAAGTACTGGAACTTCAGCTTCAGCATTAGTCCTTCCAATGAATATTCAGGGTTGATTTCCTTTAAGATTGACTGGTTTGATCTCCTTGCCATCCAAGGAACTCTCAAGAGCCTTCTCCAGCATCACAGTTCTGTACAGTTTAGTCCAGTCACTCAGTCATGTCCAACTCTTTGCAACCCCATAAATCACAGCAGGCCAGGCTCTCTGTCCATCACCAACTCCTGGAGTTTACTCAAACTCATGTCCATCGAGTCGGTGACGCCATCCAGCCATCTCATTCTCTGTCATCCCCTTCTCCTCCTGCCCCCAATCCCTCCCAGCATCAAGGTCTTTTTCGAGCCAACTCTTCACATGAGCTGGCCAAAGTATTGGAGTTTCAGCTTTAGCTTCAGTCCTTCCAATGAACACCCAGGACTGATTGCTTTTAGTATGGACTAGATGTTTCTGCTTTTTAATATGATTATACAGTGGAAGTGAGAAATAGATTTAAGGGACTAGATCTGATAGACAGAGTGCCTGATGAATTATGGATGGAGGTTCATGAGATTGTACAGGAGACAGGGGTCAAGACCATCCCCATTGAAAAGAAATGCAAAAAAGCAAAATGGCTGTCTGAGGAGGGCTTACAAATAGCTGTGAAAAGAAGAGAAGTGAAAAGCAAAGGAGAAAAGAAAGATATTCCTATTTGAATGCAGAGTTCCAAAGAATAGCAAGGAGAGATAAGAAAGCCTTCCTCAGCGATCAATGCAAAGAAATAGAGGAAAACAATAAGATGGGGAAAACTAGAGATCTCTTCAAGAAAATTAGAGATACCAAGGGAACATTTCATGCAAAGATGGGCTCAATAAAGGACAGAAATGGTATGGACCTAACAGAAGCAGAAGATACTAAGAAGAGGTGGCAAGAATACACAGAAGAACTATACAAAAAAGATCTTCATGACCCAGATAATCACGATGGTGTGATCACTCAACTAGAGCCAGACATCCTGGAATGTGAAGTCAAGTGGGCCTTAGGAAGCATCACTACAAACAAAGTAGTGGAGGTGATGAAATTCCAGCTGAGCTATTTCAAATCCTGAAAGATGATGCTGTGAAAGTGCTGTGCTGAATATGCAGCAAATTTGGAAAACTCAGCAGTGGCCACAGGACTGGAAAATGTCAGTTTTCATTCCAATCCCAAAGAAAGGCAACGCTAAAGAATGGTCAAACTACCGCACAATTGCACTCATCTCACACGCTAGTAGCACCACAATTAGAAAGCACCAATTCTTTTGCGCTCTGCCTTCTTTATTGTCCATCTCTCAGATCCATACATGAGTACTGGAAAAACCATAGCCTTGACTATACTGACCTTTGTTGGCAAAGTAATGGCTCATCTTTTGAATATGCTATCTAGGTTTGTTATGGCTTTCAAGGCTGCAGTCACTGATTTTAGATACCAAGAAGAGGAAATCTATCACTGCTTCTACTGTATTCTAATAGAATAGCCTCATTTCATTTTTTAACTTATGTAAAAGAAAAAATTATTAAAATATCATTATAAATAAATGAGTCTAGGCACAAAATATAGAGATATAATTTTATACACCAGTGAAATAAGGGGGTGAAGTTGGATGGGAGCCGAGTAACTGTATGTGATTTGAGGCTACTGAAGAATCAGTTCATACTGAATTGTTATGAATTGAGAATGGTAACAGCAATCTCTTTTAAAAGTACTAAGAGATTAATTTTATAACACAAACATTTTGAAAAGAAATAAAAAGTTACACTAGAAAATAGTAGATCAAACAAAAATAAGGCTATACTGAAGGAATTGAGAAGCAAAATTATAAAATACATTAGAGGAAAAAATTACAGGGCAGAAAAAAGTCCTTCAATATGACAGATCTCTTTGAAACTCATGATTTAAGACAGATATTGAAGGAATAAAATTTTAAACTATTTTATAGAAATATTCCACTACATATCCACAATAAATCTATAGCAATATAGTATATAATTTAGCCGCAAAAGAAGGAAATCCTGATGTCTGTGACAACATGGATGGGCCTTGTATTTGTCATGCTAAGTAAAATAAATTAGACACAGAAAGACAAATACCACGTGATCAAATTATATGTGAAATATTCTAAAAACTTGATCTCAGAGAGAACACATTGGTGGCTCCCAGAGACTGGAGAAGAGGTCAAAATAAGTGAAGGTAACCAAAGGTACAAATATTCAGCTATAAAATAAATAAGTCTTAGTGATGTAATATACAGCATTATGACTGTAGTTAATGACATATTCCCTTATTGAATTGCTGAGAGTAAATCCTGATTGACAAGCAAAAATCTATAACTATGTGTGGTAATAAATGTTAATTATAAATACTGTAATAATCATTTTGTAATACATGGAATCATTATGTAGTACACCTATAACTAACTGTTACATAAGTGTACATGTTACAGGTTAACTATTCTCAAAAAAAAAAAAAAACCACAAAACCTGTTTGTTGTACAAGAAACTCACTTGAGATGCTAAAACACAAATATATTGAATAAGAAAGAAGGAAAGAGATTTTGTAAGCTATGAGTAGCCACATAAAGCTAGATTGGCTATATTAATATTAGAAAAAAGTTTATCAAAAATAGTTTAAATGGAAAAAATAAGAATGGGATGTTTTACACTGGACTAAGAAAGGTGAATTCATCAAGAAGTTCAGTTCAGGTCAGTTGCTCAGTTGTGTCCGACTCTTTGTGACCCCATGACTGCAGCACACCAGGCCTTCCTGTCCATCACCAGCTCCCAGAGTTTACTCAGACTCATGTCCATTGAGTCAGGGGTGCCATCTATCCATCTCATCCTCTGTCGTCCCCTTCTCCTCCTGTCCTCAATCTTTCCCAGCATCAGGGTCTTTTCAAATGAGTCACTTCTTCCCATTAGGTGGCCAAAGTACTGGAGTTTCAGCTTCAACATCAGTCCTTCCAATGAACACCCAGAACTGATCTCCTTTAGGATGGACTGGTTGGATCTCCTTGCAGTCCAAGGGACTCTCCCGAGTCTTCTTCAACACCACAGTTCAAAAGCATCAATTCTTCTGCACTCAGCTTTCTTTATAGTCCAGCTCTCACATCCATACATGACTACTGGAAAAACCATAGCCTTGACTAGATGGACCTTTGTGGGCAAAGTAATGTCTCTGCTTTTTAATATGTTGTCTAGGTTGGTCATAACTTTCCTTCCAAGGAGTAGAGTCTTTTAATTTCATGGCTGTAATCACCATCTGCAGTGATTTTGGGGCCAAGAAAAGTAAAGTCAGCCACTGTTTCCACTGTTTCCCCATCTATTTGCCATGAAGTGATGGAGCCAGGTGCCATGATCTTAGTTTTCTGAATGCTGAGCTTTAAGTCAACTTTTCCACTTTCCTTTTTCACCTTCATGAAGAGGCTCTTTCCATTCCAGCTTGCACTTTTTCCAGCCCAGTGTTCCTCATGATGTACTCTGCATATAAGTTAAATAAGCAGGGTGACAATATACAGCCTTGACGTACTCCTTTTCCTATTTGGAACCAGTCTGTTGTTCCATGTCTAACTGTTGCTTCTTGACCTGCATACAGATTTCTCAAGAGTCAGGTCAGGTGGTCTTGTATTCCCATCTCTTTCAGAATTTTCCACAGTTTATTGTGATCCACACAGTCAAAGGCTTTTGCATAGTCAATAAAGCAGAAATATACGTTTTTCTGGAACTCTCTTGTTTTTTCAATGATCCAGTGGATGTTGGCAGTTTGATCTCTGGTTCCTCTGCCTCTTCTAAAACCAGCTTGAACTTCTGGAAGTTCACAGTTCACATATTGCTGAAGCGTGGCTTGGAGAATTTTGAACATTACTTTACTAGCATGTGACATGAGTGCAATTGTGCAGTTGTTTGAGCATAAACATGTATTTGTTGAGCAACAGAGCCCCCAAAATATATGAAGCAAACATTGAAAAACCCAACAGGATAAATGCAGAGTTCTACAGTAATCGTGCAAGACTTCAGTATCCAACTTTCAACAATGGATAGTACTACTAGACAAAAGATTGGTGAGCAAACATAAAAACCTGAACAACACTAGAATCAACTATACTCACAGACATATAAGGAAAACTTCACTCAAGAATAGCAGAATATACATGCTTCTCCAGTGCACATACAATATTCTCATGTTAGATCACAAACAATTCTCAACAAACTCAAAAAGATTAAAAAAAAAAAAGATACAACCTATCTTCTCTGACCACAGTAAAAAGAGGCTAACCATTAATAGAAGAAAGACAGTGAAGTTGTGTCTGACTCTTTGTGATCCCATTGCCCGCCAAATTCCTCTGCCTATGGGATTCTCCAGGCAAGAATAATGGAGTGGGTTGTCATTTCTTTCTCCAGGGGAATCTTCCTGACCCAGTGATTGAACCTGGGTCTCCTGCATTGCAGGCAGACTCTTTATGGTCTGAGCCACCTGAGAATCCCCTAAATATCAATAGCAGAATGAAAAATTAAAAATTCACAAATATATAAATGTAGAAAAATAAATCTGATAGTTCTACATGTAAAGACCTTGGAAGCTTCAACTCCATTCCTAAAAACAATTAAAAAGCTGAGCAGACTAAAAAATAAACTTTTCAAAGACTCTTAAGAGTGTTGAGCACAAAGGGAACACCAATGCTCCCTAGACTGGAGAGGTTGACAGGGGAATACAGGGAGTCAGACTTACCAAAAGGAGCTTCAGTGAGTGAAAAGAACCATTAGAACAAGTATCAGGGAAGGAAAAATCTGAATTGTAATAAAGAAATCGCTCAAGGTTTAGCATGAACAACTTTGAGAGACAGGGTGACCCCATCTTCCAGGGGCCATCAAATTTTTTTGAGATTTATCTCTAGGAGCTTTAGCAAGTTCTCAAAGTACAGCTGGAGAAAAAACAAACAAAACAACCTTTATGCTTCCAGCAGGGGAAGGGCAAAAGGAGTGTTTTTATTTTTTATTTTTTTAAAAGGAGTGTTTTTAAAATATATCAGAGCACTCGATTCTTCTTAAAAAATCTTGCCGTCAACAGAAACTAGCTAATCAATAGCCTCACCTGCTGGGGTATTATCAGAGCCTAACTGACTGAAGGAAAGGGAAATAATCCAGTCAGCTCTAGCATTCCATGTGAGGGAAGAAAAATATTCAACTCTAGTCTACTAAACCTGTCTTTTCCCATCTAAGGAAGGAGAAAAACACGTGTGAAGCTCACAGTCCAGAAGCAAAGGTTTGTTTAATGTGTGAGACCGATTCATAGGACTATAGAATGTTTCCCCTCCTCACACATGTCACCATCACATTACGAAATGACTATTTGTAACAGTTCCTTTCACCAAGCACATCATGTTCACCATTCAACAAGAAATTACAAGGCATACCAAAAGGCAAAAACCAAAATTTGACAGAGCAAGCATCAAAACCAGACATGACAGGGATGTGGAATTATCAGACTAGGACATAAAATTATATTCCTCTGCTCATGGATTTAAAGGATAAAGTAGAAACCATGCAAGATCAGATTGGAAATGTAAGGAGAGACATAGAAATCCTAAAAAAGAATCAAAAAGAAATGCTAGAGATCAAAAACACTGTAACAGAAATAAAGAATGCCTTTGATGGGCTTCTCAGCACACAGGACACAGCTGAAGAAAGAATCTCTATCTTGAGGAAATCTCAATAGAAACCACCAATGCAAATAGACCAAAGACTTTTAAAAAAGAGAAAAAAAGCATATCCAAGGACTATGAGACAAGTTCAAAATGTGTAACTTATTCGTGATTGGAGATGTAGAAAAAAGAGAAAAAGGAACACAGAAGAAATATTTGAAACAATAATGACTGAGAATTTCCCTAAATTAATATCACATACTAAACCACCAATTAAGAAAATTTAAGGAACATAAACAAAATATATATCAAAAAAGCAAAACATAATCAAAAAGCTCCTGCACCTAGGCATATATTTTTATATTATTAAAATAAATAAATAAATAAATATTTTAAAATTCTGAAAAAAAGAGGAAAATAGAATCTTACTTATTAAAGAACAATAAGAAGAATCGTTCTAACTTCTCCTTACATACCTCAGAAGCAAAAGGACAGTGGAGTGAAATATTTAAAACATCAAGAGAAAGAAATCACCAACCAAGACTGTGAACCCTGAAAAATGATACTTCATTAGGGAAAGAGAAATGAAGACTTTCTTGGGGGGAAAAAATCCTGAAAATCAAAAATTGAGAGAATTTGTTGCCAATAGAACCACCTTGCAAGAATTAAGAGAATTTTTCAGAGAGAAGGAAAATCACATAGGTGAGAAACACATCTATTTAAATGAAGAGCTACAAAGAATAAGTGAAGGTTAAAAAAAGGTATTTTCTTTGTTCTTAATTGATCTCAAAGCTAAAAGTTTGTTCAAAATAATAACAATGAATTTAATTGGGTAATGCTTATGAATATGTCATACAAATATATATGCTTATATAAAAGTGGGAAGAATGATAGCCTGATACAAGGAATGGAAGGGAAGAATCAAAATTATTTTGCTACTACCTGTGAAATGGTGCTGAAACAACTAGGTAAGCTCAAGGAAAGGAGTGAAGTTAAGTCAGCCTCACTTCATACACAAAAGGTAACTCAGAATAGATGAAAACTTTAATGTAAGAGCTAAACAATATAACACTCTTAGAAGAAACAGTGGTAAATCTTCACAGACACAAACTTGGCAACAGATCCTTAGATTTGACACCAAGTTACAAATATATGTGTATATATTTGTCTTATATATGTATTTGTCTGATACATATGCTGGACTTCATCAAATAAAAAATGTTGTGTATCAAAGTAAAAATATTTGTGTATCAAAAGACATAATTGAAGATCTGAAATGACAACTATAAATTGAAAGAAAAAACTGGCATTTTATATATATGTAAGGGCATAATGCACAAAATATCAAATTTTACCGCTCAATGACAAAGACAAGCAACACAATTTTAAAATGGCAAAGAACTTGAATAATATTTTTCCAAAGGAGATATAAAAATGGGTAACAACCCACAGTTCAGTTCAGTTCAGTCACTCAGTTGTGCCCGACTCTTTGCGACCCCATGAGCTGCAGCATGCCAGGTCTCCCTGTCCATCACCAACTCCCGGAGTTCATCCAAACTCATGTCCATTGAGTCGGTGATGCCATCTAACCATCTCATCCTCTGTCATTCCCTTCTCCTCCTGCCCTCAAATCTTTCCCAACATCAGGGTCTTTTCAAATGAGTCAGCTCTTTGCATCAGGTGGCCAAAGTATTGGATTTTCAGCTTCAACATCAGTCCTTCCAATGAACACCCAAGATTGATCTCCATTAGGATGAACTGGTTTGGATCTCCTTGCAGTCCAAGGGACTCTCAAGAGTCTTCTCCAACACCACAGTTCAAAAGCATCAATTCTTCTGTGCTCAGCTTTCTTTATAGTCCAACTCTCATATCCATACATGACTACTGGAAAAACCATAGCCTTGACTAGATGGACCTTTGTGGACAAAGTAATATTCTTTTAAGTATGCTGTCTAGGTTGGTCATAACTTTCCTTCCAAAGAGTAAGCATCTTTTAATTTCATCGCTGCAAACACCATCTGCAGTGATTCTGGAGCCCCCCAAAATAAAGTCAGCCACTGTTTCCCCATCTATTTGCCATGAAGTGATAGGACCAGATGCTAAGATCTTAATTTTCTGAATGTTGAGCTTTAAGCCATCTTTTTCACTCTCTTTCACTTTCATCAAGAAGCTCTTTAGTTCTTCTTCACTTTCTGCCATAAGGGTGGTGTTAACTGCATATCTGAGGTTATTGTTATTTCTCCCAGCAATCTTGATTCCAGGTTGTGATTCCTCCAGCCCAGCATTTCTCATAATGTACTCTGCATATAAGTTAAATAAGCAGGGTGACAATATACAGCCTTGACATACACCTTTCCTGATTTGGAACCAGTCTGTTGTTCCATGTCCAGTTCTAACTGTTGCTCCTGATCTGCATACAGATTTCTCAAGAAGCAGGTCAGGTGATCTGGTCTTTCCATTTCTTTCAGAATTTTCCATGGTTTATTGTGATCCACACAGTCAAAGGCTTTAGCATAGTCAATAAAGCAGAAATAGAAGTTTTTCTGGAACTCTCTTGCTTTTTTTGATGATCAGCGAATGTTGGCAATTTGATCTCTGGTTCCTCTGCCTTTTCTAATTCCAGCTTGAACAGCTGGAAGTTCATGGTTCACGTATTGCTGATGCCTGGCTTGGAGAATTTTGAGCATTACTTTACTAGAATAAGAGATGAGTTCAATTGTGTGGTAGCTTGAACATTCTTTGGCATTGCCTTTCCTTGGGATTGGAGTGAAAACTGACCTTTTCCAGTCCTGTGGTCATTGCTGAGTTTTCAAATTTGCTAACATATTGAGTGCAGCACTTTCACAGCATCATCTTTTAGGATATGAAATAGCTCAACTGGAATTCCATCACCAGTGGCTAGTTTTGGAATTCCAAAAACAAGACCAAGAGCTGACTGTGGCTCAGATCATGAACTCCTTATTGCCAAATCCACACTTAAGTTGAAGAAAGTGTGGAAAACCACTAGACCATTCAGGTATGACCTAAATCAAATCCCTTATGATTATACAGTGGAAGTGAGAAATAGATTTAAGGGACTAGATCTGATAGAGTGCCTGATGAACTATGGATGGAGGTTCATGACATTGTATAGGAGACAGGGATCAAGACTATCCCCAAGAAAAAGAAATGCAAAAAGCAAAATGGCTGTCTGAGGAGGCCTTACAAATAGAGGTGAAAGAAGAGAAGTGAAAAACAAAGGAGAAAAAGAAAGAAATACCCATTTGAATACAGAGTTCCAAAGAATAGCAAGGAGAGATAAGAAAGCCTTCCTCAGCGATCAATGCAAAGAAATAGAGGAAAATAATAAGATGGGAAAGACTAGTGTTCTCGTCAAGAAAATGAGAGATACCAAGGGAACATTTCATGCAAAGATGGGCTCAATAAAGGACAGAAATGGTATGGACCTAACAGAAGCAGAAGATATTAAGAAGAGGTGGCAAGAATACATAAAAGAACTAAACAAAAAAGATCTTCACGATCTAGATAACAACCCATAAACATCCTACAAAAATATGTTCAACATCATCGTTCATTCAGTTCAGTTCAGTTCAGTTCAGTCGCTCAGTCGTGTCTGACTCTTTGCGACCCCATGAATCACAGCACGCCAGGCCTCCCTGTCCATCACCAACTCCCGGAGTCTACCCAAACCCATGCCTCAGAATCAGTCCTTCCAATGATTATTCAGGGTTGATTTTCTTTAGGATTGACTGATTTGCTATCCTTACAATCTAAGGGACTCTCAAGTTCTCCAGCACCACAATTTGAAAGCATCAATTCTTTGGCACTCAGCCTTTTTTATGGTCCAACTCTCACATCCATACATGACTACTGGAAAAACCATAGCTTTAACTATATGGACCTATGCTGGCAAAGAGATGTCTCTGATTAAAAAAAAAAAAAGAAAACAACCAGTAATTAAAATGACCAGATGAAAGTGTAAGGGCTGACATTCAGACTACAGGAAAAGATGTCAAATTACACAAATAAACCCTCAAATTTTGGGTCAGTTGATTTTTGACAAAGATGCCGAGATGATTCATGTGGGGAAAATAGTCTTTTCAACACATGATGCATGATTCATGCTCACAGACATGTAACTCCAACTCCATATCTCTGGCAATTCATTTTACTTCACACAAAATTAAGGCTTCTTTTCCACCCACCTACTCTTGCCCATCACTGGCCAATATATATGGCATTATATATACAGCATTCACCTATCTGAAATTCCCTACCTTGCCCTTCAGTGCTAATATATTCAGATTTATTTCCAACCACCTGACATGCAAAAAGTTTGGCTAGATTAAGCCAGTCTTTTCCATTTTCTCATACAGTGTGTGCAATGATCATGTCCAACATCATATCATACCATGATATTTGTATTTTCTAACTTGTTTCTAAATGTTTCCATTTCACCTGAGTGTCATTCTGCCTTTCCATAGGTGTATTATTAGTATGTGAAGAGTAGAATCAATATATTCAACTGATTAAACACTTAAATGTTATATCTTCCACAATAGATTCTTACTATAGATTTATGCACAATTCAAATACTTGTCAGCATAGAATGCCAAATGACTGAAATATCTCCAGTAAATTCAATGACCCCCCAAACTGCATAAGCAACCAAGTTACTGAGTTGTCATTAACATTTTACCTGCTCCATCTTGATTAGGAAACAATCAATAAAATCCCGGGGATTGTTAATGTCCAGGGATGTTTGGTGTTCTCTTGCTTTCTCAAAAATATAACTCTTTAAATTAGCACAGTTTTTAAGGAATTTGTTATGGCTCCCTGGGAAATAATCAATGAGAGCAGGGAAAGTATTGCAGACCTAGAAAAGAAAACAATAGTGTATTAAATAAAGAACACTTAATGAAAATTTATATACTATATGCCCATCCTTTGTGAGCAGCCATGTTAAAATAGTAATATAACATGGTCTCTGTATTGAAGGAAATATTTATTTCACAATACACAGTATCTATGTTGATAGATGTATTTGAGGAAGAAAATTCAACCCAGGGATGAAAGAGGATAATAATTTCCTATATTCACACATCAAGTTTATAGTATAAAATCATCCTTATATCAATTATCTTATTATTTTTTTACAACAAGTTTTCCCTACAATCATGAAATAAGGGATGGATTTACATTTTATAGATGACAATAGAGGTTAAGAGAATTTGGATAACTTGATATGCACAGAGTTGATTCCTGATGTTTCTATTTCTGTTTAGTAGCCTCAAATATAAAATCAGTATTTTAGAACCTAGAAGGTTCACAAGACAAAATGAAACACAATTCAACATTTTATGGATAAAGTAGCTGGGAATCAGAGCAATTAAGTGACCTTTCTGAGGTCACACCATTTTCTTTTAGGCAGAGGGCAGAACATGTCAGTTTAGCACAGGGTACACCTATGAGATTTGTTTATGGTTCCTACACCAAGGAAACAATCATTTCGTCATCCCCAAAGCAATTATTTTGTCAGTCAGGATGCCAACTGAAGTATCAAACTCTCCTATCCTAGTCAGTGTCCACTGGCAGCACTCTCCCCCTTAAAGGAGATCTTCTCTTCCTTCCCCAAAGCAGATATTTCTGCCAATTAATATGCTGAAGTAGTAACTAAGTAGAGACTGAATGACTAGACTTGTGGGCAATGGAAGCCTTTCCAGATGGGTCTGGAAGTCCATCTACTGCTGTGGGCATGCTTTGGAGAAGTCACCGAAGTACTTTATGGAAAAACCACTGAAGAGAGTCAACAGGACTGAATTGCAGTTCTGTATTATTCTGGGCATGTATTTTCCTGTCTATTCTTTTTTTTTTTTTTTTAATTTTTCCATTTATTTTTATTAGTTGGAGGCTAATTACTTTACATCATTACAGTAGTTTTTGTCATACATTGAAATGAATTAGCCATGGATTTACATGTATTCCCCATCCCAGTCCCCCCTCCCACCTCCCTCTCCACCCGATCCCTCTGGGTCTTCTCAGTGCACCAGGCCCGAGCACTTGTCTCATACACCCAACCTGGGCTGGTGATCTGTTTCACCCTAGATAATATACATGTTTCAATGCTGTTCTCTTGAAACATCCCACCCTCGCCTTCTCCCAGAGTCCACAAGTCTGTTCTATACATCTGAGTCTCTTTTTCTGTTTTGCATGTAGGGTTATCGTTACCATCTTTCTAAAGTCCATATATTCTTAAAGGGCTCAGCCATCTACCCCAGATGAGCACTCCACGATGCTGTAGGCAGGACTGTGCTCTTCATACATTCACCTCACAGCTTTGTACAGAGAGAGATCTGGACCTCACACAAAAGAGAGCAGAAATGATTCCTTGAGAAGAAAGGAATTTAGCCTCACCTGCAGCCATGGAGAGCTCAGAATTCTGGCGTTTTCATTAAACATTTTCATCATATCTAGAAAAACCTGATCTTTATACTCAAAACGGTTCTGGAAAATAATGGAGCAGATCACATTGCAGGGAGCACAGCCCAGGATGAAAGTGGGATCACAGGGCAACCCTAAAGAACAACAATTTAAACACATCATTAAAGCATACATGTGAAAAACATTTTGC